>NC_046155.1:156198671-156395703 GCF_011064425.1 Rattus rattus | reverse complement strand
TCCTTCTTCATGAGCTTCCTGTGGTCTGTAGATTGCATCTTCGGTAATTTGAGGGTTTTGGCTAATATCCACTTATCAATGAGTGCATACCAAGTGTGTTTTTCTGTGATTATGTAACCTCACTCAGGATGATATTTTCTACTTCATTCCATTTGCATATAAATTTCATAAAGTCACTGTTTTTGATAGCTGAGGAGTACTCCATTGTGTAGATGTACCACATTTTTTAAATCCATTCCTCTGTTGAAGGGCATCTGGGTTCTTTCCAGCCAATGGCTATTATAATTAAGGCTGCTATGAACATAGTGAAGCATGTGTCTTTGTTGTATGTTGGAACATCCTTTGGGTATATGCCCAAGAGTGGAATAGCTGGGTCCTCAGTTGGTGAAATGTCCAATTTTCTGAGGAACCTCCATACTGATTTCCAGAGTGGTTGTACCATTTTGCAATTCCACCAACAATGGAGAAGTGTTCCTCTTTCTCCACATCCTCACCAGCATCTGCTGTCACCTGAGTTTCTTAATCTTAGCCATTTTAAAGGGTGTGAGGTGGAATCTCAGGGTTGTTTTGATTTGCATTTCCCTGATGACTAAGGATGTTGAACATTTCTTTAGGTGCTTTTTGGCCATTCAATAATCCTCTACAGAGAATGTTTTGTTCAGCTCTGTACCCCATTTCTTAATAGGGTTATTTGGCTCTCTGGAGTCTAACTTCTTGAGTTCTTTGTATATTTTGAATATTAGCCCTCTATCAGATGTAGGATTGGTAAAGATCTTTTGCCAATCTTTTGGTTGCCGTTTTGTACTAATGACAGTGTCATTTGCTTTACAAAAGCTTTGCAATTTTATGAGGTTCCATTTGTCCATTCTTTATATTAGATCATGAGCCATTGGTGTTTTCTTCAGGAAATTTTCCCCAGTGCCCATGTGTTCAAGACTCTTCCCACACTTTTTCTTCTATTAGTTTGAGTGTATCTGGTTTGATGTGGATGTCATTGGACTTAAACTTTGTACAGGGCGATAAGAATGGATCAATTTGCATTCTGCTACATGCTGACCTCCAGTTGAACCAGCACCATATGTTGAAAATGTTATCTTTCTTCCATTGGATGGTTTTAGGTCCTTTGTCAAAGATCAAGTGACTGTAGGTGTGTGGATTGATTTCTGGGTCTTCAAATCTGTTCCACTGATCTATCTGCCTGTCTCTGTACCAAAACCATACAGGTTTTATGACTACTGCTCTGTAATACTGGTTGAAGTCAGGGATGGTGATTCTCCCAGAAATTCTTTTATTGTTGAGTATAGTTTTCACTATCCTGGATTTTTGTTATTCCAAATGAATTTGCAAATTGCTCTATCTCTCTAAAGAATTGAGTAGGAATTTTGATGGGGATTGCATTGAATCTGCAGATGGCTTGTGGCAAAATGGCCATCTTTACCATATTAATCCTGCCGATCCATAAGCATACAAGATCTTTCCATCTTCTGAGATCTTCCTCACTTTCTTTCTTCAGAGGCTTAAAGTTCTTGTCATAAAGATCTTTCACTTACTTGGTTAAAGTCACACCAAAATATTTTATATTATTTGGGACTATTGTGCAGGGTGTCATTTCCTTAATTTCATGTTCAGCCTATTTATCCTTTGAGTACAGGAAGGCAACTGATTTGTTTGAGTTAATCTTATACCCTGACACTTTGCTGAAGTTGTTTATCAGGTTAAGTAGTTCTGTGGTAGAACTTTTGGTGTCGCTTAAGTACACTATCATATCATCTGCGAATAGTGATATTTTTATTTCTTCCCTTCCAATTTGTATCCCTTTGACCTCATTTTGCTCTCTGATTGCTCTGGCTAGGACTTCGAGTAATATAGTGAATAAGTAGGGAGAGAGTGGGCAGCCTTGTCTAGTCCCTGATTTTAGTGGGATAGCTTCAAGTTTCTCTCCATTTAGTTTGATGTTAGCTACAGGTTTGCTGTATATGGCTTTCACTATGTTTAGATTTGGGCCTTGAATTCCTGATCTTTCCAGGACTTTTATCATGAAGGGATGTTGAATTTTGTCAAATGCTTTCTCAGCCTCCAATGAAATAACCACGCGGTTCTTATCTTTGAGTTTTCTTATATAGTGGATTACATTGATGAATTTTCATATATTAAACCATCCCTGCATCCCTGGGATAAAGCCTACTTGATCATGATGGATGGTTGTTTTGATTGTGTTCTTGGATTCAGTTTGCAAGAATTTTATTGCGTATTTTTGCATGAATAGTCATAAGGGAAATTGGTCTGAAGTTCTCTTTCTTTGTTGGGTCTTTATGTAGTTTCAGTATAAGAGTAATTGTGGCTTCATAGAAGGAATTTGGTAGTGCTCTGTCTGTTTCAATTTTGTGGAATAGTTTGGACAGTATTAGTATGAGATCTTCTATGAAGGTCTGATAGAATTCTGCATTGAACCCATGTGGACCTGGGCTCTTTTTGGTTGGGAGACTTTTAATAACTGCTTTTATTTCTTTAGTAGTTATGGGGTTGTTTAGATGTTTAATTTATTCCTGATTTAGCTTTGTTACCTGGTATCTGTCTAGAAAATTGTCCATTTCCTACAGGTTTTCAAGTTTTCTTGAATATAGGTTTTTGTAGTAGGATCTGTTGATTTTTTTAATTTCTTCAGATTTTATCGTTATGTCTCCCTTTTCCTTTCTGATTTTGTTAATTTGGATACACTCTCTGTGACCTCTGTTTCATCTGGCTAAGGATTTATCTATTTTATTGATTTTCGCAAAGAACCAGCTCCTGGTTTTGTTCATTCTTTGTATAGTTTTTTACATTTCTACTTGGTTGATTTCAACTATGAGTTTGTTTATTTCCTGACTTCTTATTTTCTGACTCTTAGGTTTTTTATTTCTTTTTCTTCTAGAGCTTTTACATGTGCCGTCAGGCTGCTGACATATGCTCTCTCCTGTTTCTTTTTGCAGTCACTCAGAGCTATGAGTTTTCTTCTTAGTCCTACTTTCATTGTGTCCCATAAGTTTGGGAATGTTGTATCTTCATTTTCATTAAGTTCTAAGATGTCTTCAATTTCTTTCTTTATTTCGTCCTTGGCCAAGTTGTCATTAAGTAGAGCACTGTTCAACTTCCATGTATATGGGGGCTTTCTGCCATTATTGTTGTTATTGAACACCAGTCTTAGTGCATGGTGATCTGATATGATGCATGTGATTATTTCTATCTTCCTGTATCTGTTGAGGACTGTTTTGTGTCCAATTATATGATCAATTTTGGAGAGGGTTCCATGAGGTACTGAGAAGAAGGTATATCCTTTTGTTATAGGATGGAATATTCTGTAAATATCTGTTAAATCTATTTGGTTTGTAATTTCTGTTAGTTTCTCCATGTCTCTGTTTAATTTCTGTTTCCATTATCTGTCCAGTGATGAGAGTGGGGTGTTGAAATCTCCTCCTATTATCATGTGAGGTGCAATGTGTACTTTGAACTTTAGTAAGGTTTCTTTTATGAATGTATGTGCCCTTGTATTTGGAGCATAGATATTTAGGATTGAGAGTTCATCTTTGTGATTTTTTTTCCTTTGATGAATATGAAGTGACCTTCCTTATCTTTTTTAATGACTTGTGGTTGAAAGTCAATTTTATTTGATATTAGAATGGCAACTTCAGCTTGTTTCTTCAGGCCATTTGCTTGGAAAGTTCTTTTCCAGCCATTTACTCTGAGGTAGTGTCTGTCTTTGTCTCTGAAGTGTGTTTCCTGCATGCAGCAAAATGCTGGGTCCTCTTTATGTATCCAATCTGTTAGTCTATGTCTTTTTATTTGGGAATTTAGTCCATTGATGTTGAGAGATATTAAGGAACAGTGATTGTCACTTTCTGTTATTTTCTTGTTAGAGGTGGAATTATGTTTGTTTGTCTCTCTTGTTTTCATTGCAAGGAAATTATATTGTTGCTTTCTGTACAGTGTAGTTTCTCTCCTTGTGTTGGAGTTTTCCATCTATTATCCTTTGTAGGGCTGCACTTGTAGAAATACATTGTGTAAATTTGGTTTTGTTGTGGAATATCTTGGTTTCTCCATCTATGTTATTGAGAGTTTTGCTGGATACAGTAGATTGGGCTGGCATTTGTGTTCTCTTAGGGTCTGTATGACATCTGTCCAGGACCCTCTGACTTTCATAGTCTCTGGTGAGAAGTCTGGTGTAATTCTTATAGGTCTGCCTTTATATATCACTTGACATTTTTCCCTTACTGCTTTTAATATTCTTTCTTTGTTTTGTGCATTTGGTGTTTTGACTATTATGTGACAGGAGGATTTTCTTTCCTGGTCCAATCTATTTGGAGTTCTGTAGGCTTCTTGTATGTTTATGGGTATCTCTTTCTTTAGGTTAGGGAAGTTTTCTTCTATAATTTTGTTGAATATATTTTCTGGCCCTTTAAATTGGGAGTCTTCACCTTCTTCTATACCTATTATTCTTAGGTTTGATCTTCTCATTGTGTCCTGGATTTCCTGTATGTTTTGGGCTAGAAGCTTTTTGCATTTTACATTATCTTTGCAGTCGTGTCAATGTTTTCCATGGTATCTTCTGCCCCTGAGATTTGCCCTTCTATGTCTTGTATTCTGTTGATGATGCTTGTATCTACAACTCCTTGTCTCTTCCTTTGGTTTTCTTTTTCCAGGGTTGTCTCCCTTTGTGCTTTCTCTATAATTTCTATTTCCATTTTCAATTCATTCACCTGTTTGGTTGTGTTTTCCTGTAATTTTCAGGTATTTTTGTGTTTCCTCTCTAAGGGCTTCCACTTGTTTACTTGGGTTTTCCTCCATTTCTCTAAGGGAGCTCTTTAAGTCTTTCTTAAAGTCTTCCATCATTCTCAAAAAAAATGTGATTTTAAATCTAATTCTTGCTTTTCTGCTGTGTTTGGATATCCAGTATTTCCTTTGGTGGGAGTACTGGGCTCTGATGATGCCAAGTAGTCTTGGTTTCTGTTGCTTAGGTTCTTGCACTTGCCTCTAGCCATTGGGTTGTCATGAGTTTTTACTTGTCTTGCTGTTTCTGGGAGTGACTTTACCTTGCTGTAGGTCTCTGAGTCAGCACTCCTGTAGAACTGATTTCCTGTTTTCTTACAGCCTTTTCTGAGAACAGGTGCTCTGATTTCAAGTGTGTCAGTGCTCCTGAAGACTGTCTTCCAGCTCTAGGTGTGGGCCGGAATCAAAGAGTCCTGCCCCTGGTTGCTCATGTAAGTCCTTGGAACCCACAGGCACAGTTGGCAATATCCGATTCCCTCTTGTGTCTGGACTGTGGACAGAGGGTATTCTCCTCTGACTTCTCAGGAATATTTGCACTTCTGAGGGTCCAGCCCTCTCCCACACGGGATTTGGATGCAGGGAGCTGTTTGGCCAGTTCAGATGGTCCTGGGCACAGACCAGAACAGCGGGTATGGCAGCTGACTGTTCTCATATCCCTGTGTCCAGAGGCACTGTGCAGTTTCCCCTTGGACCAGGGATGTGGACCGAGGTGTGCAGTGGTGCCAGTCTGTCCTGCAGCATCAAGATATCCACACTCCTGTGTAGTATGCTCTCTTCCCCATGGGATTTGGGTGTGAGGAACTGTGCAATGGTATCATTTAACTCGAACTTTTAAATTTTTTTTCCTTGAAAAGCATTTAATTCTTTATTAACTTCATACAAAACATTTTGAGTATATTCACCCACTGCATGCTATACTTTCATATCTTCTCTTTTGACCCTTATCCTCTTACCAAACTAACTTGTTTCTTTTTTTCCAGTCAAGTACAGTTTGTGTTCTATAAGTCCTATCATCACTGGAACCTTCCTTTGAGTGCGGTTGACCTCCTAAGGGTGACAACAGTGAGGAAATAGACTATCTCTCACCTAGTAACTATCAAATCTCAATAGTATCTTAGCTCTGGGTGAAATTTCATGACTATCTCCTCCATGTTGGTATTGTGTCTTGTTTGAATACACATAGTCTTGTACATGCTTTCATAATTGTGCTGGGTTCAAATGTGCATCTCTTGTGGACAGAAAATATTGCTTTCTTGAGGTTATCCACAGCCTCTAGTCTATACAATCTTTCTACTTCTTTTTGGCCATGATTGCTCAGCCTTGTTTGTAGGGGTGTGATATCTAACCCATGTTTATAGTCTATTATTTTCTGTATCATGAGGCATTGGTTTGTGTACTATGTATCATTTACTGTAAAAACACCCTATGAGAATATCTAATGGATGCACTAATTCATCAGTACAGCAATTAACTATTAGTGGTTGGGTTTAATATAATAAAATTATTAAACTATTTCTGTATGACTATGGCTTTCCTTATCACAGAGTCTTGCAATTTTATAGTGCCATGGATGTTTTCTATACTGGGGAGTGAATATTATATTGAATCAGACAAAGGTTGGATCCACATGTAACATGTGTGCCCATCTTAGTATCAGATGGCATATCAGATAAACCCAGTCATTACGGTATCCCTCATGGTACACAGCTTAGTGAGAATGATGATTATTTCATTTTCTTTGGTAGCATGAATAGCATATTCCAGCACTCTGAAATCTAGCCAGGAGAAATAAAGAATCCAGGTGATAACAGTGTCATTTCTCTATATTCCGTGATTCAGGTATGCAGTGTCCTCAGCAAATGGAGTCTTTCCATCACGTTCTGCAGGATCCAATCTTGTGTCCTCCTGAGAAATATTCTAGATGAAGAGTATGAAAATGTATGATATTTGACTTTCTAAATGTGACTCCGAATGGTTATTTTAATTGTATGAATGTTCATGGAGCTGTGGTTATGGTGTGGTTAATTTTGTTTCCCTGTACATTTGATTTAAGAATTCTTTTTTAAATTATTATTCTTTAATCCTTTTTATAGTCCAGTCTTCATCCATCTCCCAGTCTGCCCCCTGAACACTCACTATCTCATACCTCCTCTCCCTGGTTCCAAGAGTATGTCACCACTCCCCCACCTCCACCCCACCAGACCTCCATACTTTCTGGAGCCTCATGTCTCTCAAAGGCTAGGTGCATCTTCTCTCACTGAGCCCAGACCAGGAAGTCTTCTGATGTATATGTGTCGGGAGTCTCATATCAACTGGTATGGCTGATTGGTGGGCCAGGTACTGAGAGATCTCAGGGATACAGGTCAGTTGAGACTGCTGGTCTTTCCATAGGGCCACCATCCTCCTCAGCTTCCTTCATAATACATTTTTACTTAAAGTATTTTCATACCTATACTTTACCCATATTTTTGTCTTTGTAGTCTTTCATGTTCTTTATGAAATCTGTAGCTGTCATAATTTCATCCTGATAAATAAAAGTTTTATCCTTACATATTGTTTTAAATAATGATATACACAAAGTCTTTTGTTTTATTTTGTGTCATGTTACTAGAAAAGTCCACTTGGTTTAAATAAAATATACCTCGGGGCATGAAAATATAAAAAGGAGTATAGAGGAGGGAAGAACAACAGCAACACTTTTGTGCCATCATGCATGTCAGATATGTGGCATATCTGCAGTTACATGAATGGAAAAAAAGAAGTTTTAGAAAAGGAGTGAAGTACAAAGTATCAAAGAGGCAAACATTCACTAAAGCATAAACAAAAAACTCAAAACATTTTTTTAAATGTGACTAAAATGCCAGAATTCTGTAGAAAATTTCTGCATCTAAAGATGTCATGTTCCTGGAAGAGTTCGAAGGGGCTCAAGACACCCTATGAACAACAATGCCAAGCAATCAGAGCTTCCAGGGACTAAGCCACTACCTAAAGACTATACATGGACTGACCCTGGACTCTGACCTCATAGGCAGTAATGAATATCCTAGTAAGAGCACCAGTGGAAGGGGGAGCCCTGGGTCCTGCTAAGACTGAACCCCCAGTGAACTAGATTGTTGGGGGGAGGGCAGCAATGGGGGGAGGATGGGGAGGGGAACACCCATAAGTAAGGGGAGGGAGAGGAATTAGGGGGATGTTTGCCCGGAAACCGGGAAAGGGAATAACACTCGAAATGTAAATAAGAAACACTCAAGTTAATAAAAATAAATAAATAAAAATAAAAAATAAAAAAAGATGTCATGTTCCTTTTTTTTCAAGTATTTTTTAGTGTAGAAATATTCTTCTTCCCTATATGTCTTTTGAAACTATAAAACATAATGCTGCTTTTCTATAAAAATGCTGAAAATGTTCTTTAAGAAGTATTTTATATGCAACTGAAGAACAATTTGCTAAATATAATCTTAAGGAAACCGTTTTTGTCAATTGCATACTTTTACACTAACATGTAATGCTATTTCTTTGTGTGTGAATCTTTGGCATTACTAAAGGTCTAATGTTTTCTCTTATCACATTATTGTTAGACATAGTTGCCTAACAAGGTAAAATGCTCTAGGTGCAAGTTTGAGGACCTTAGCTCGGACCTCCTAACAATCATGAGTATACTCTTGTATTCTAATGATCATATGGAGGGTAGAATAGGAGAGGTGACTCCCTACTAGTTTGCTGGCTAGAGTTCAAGTCTTATGTGCTGAAAACAATGAAGAAACTGGAAGTCAGTTAGCATAGTATTCTCTCTTTTCTCCAGCACTAGGAAAGGAGAGGCAGAAAGTCTTCATGATTTTGAGGTCAAATTTGTTTACAAAGTGTGTTCCATGCCAGCCAAGGCTACATGTTCAGAACCTGTCTCAGTCAATCAAATAAGTTAGTCGGTCAATCAATAATTAAGCAAATTATTAATAGACTCCACGTGAAATCATGTGGACAGCCTGAACTGACCCTGGATGTCTTTCTCTGCCTTGGACTAATAGTTCATGAAACTGATGAATCTATACCTATACAAAACCTCACATCTACATAAGTGTTATACAAAACTAATGAACACACACAAAGGTGAAATAAATTTGGGTGTGGTTTCACATTAATTAATCCCATTAACCAAGAGACAGAGTCAAGAAGATCTTCATTACTTGAAGATCAGCCTGTTCTACATAGTACGTTCCAGACCACCTTATTAAAAAGTCTTAGAAATGACACCTGTGGTGATATATTATTTGAATTAATTTTTTGCTAATTTTAAGGTGGGTATTGTTACAGAAAAGTGGGAGATTGGATCAAGACATATTGTCCTTCAATAATTGAAGAGACTGAAAGGCCAAGTTCCAAACAAGAGTTCTGCTGTTTTTCAGAACCTAATTCCTTATTCATGGAGTTTTTTTAAAATTTTTCCACACATTAAAGATAAATAAAGCAATATAATGATAAACTAGAATCTCATGCACCATAATTAATGAGTGTAGGATATTACTATTCTCATCTGCTTAAAACCTCCATTCTCATTCCAATTATTCATGAGAAGATACTAAAATAATGATTTCATAGAAACATTTACATTTATATTATAAAACCACTGTACCAAATAGAAAGGTTGTATGGTCTATGGTTTCTTCCTGTGTAATTTTGTGAAATCTGTGCAGGTATAAATTTAAGAACTACAAGTTTGTTCTGGCCCTGATGTTTGCCATTGAAGAGATCAACAGAAACCCTGATCTTCTACCCAATACAACTCTTGGATATGATGTCTATAATATTCCATATACCGAAAGGAATATTTTTTATAGTGCCTTTCTTTGGCGTACGGGGATAATCAGTCCCCTTCCTAACTGTGACTGTGGGTACAAGAGAAAGTCACCTGCTGTACTCACAGGACCATCATGGTCAGCCTCTGCCCACATTGGAACACTGCTACAACTCTACAAAATACCTCAGGTGAGGAATGGGATGTAAGAACTAGGAGAAAAATATCCTTTGTTAGCATTATAGGTATCTGAAAATGTAAGATAGGGGCACTGGATTTAATGACCTATCAAAGAAAAGTATGAAGATATTTAATAGAACCATATTTCCATTACTTAAAATAGAATGAATGGAGAGGTGGGAAAGACCAGCTAGGTTATTGGAACTGGAGGCCTGTCAGCGATTTTTGTAGAGAAAAAATGTAGTGAGTTTACAAATAAGCCCATCTTCATCTTGACTTCTGTTTCCATCTGCTGATTTTGATCTGAGATTGTATTTCATGGCAATGTATTTTATGATCTCTTCAGATCACTTTTGGGCCTTTTGATTCTATCTTGAATGACCGAGGTCAATTTAATTCACTCTATCAGATGGCTCCCAAGGACACATCTCTGTCACTTGCCATAGTCCTTTTGATGCTTCACTTCAGCTGGTCCTGGGTTGGTCTGATGCTCCCAGATGACCACAGAGGTACTCAGTTTCTATCAGACTTGAGAGAAAATATGGAGAGCAATGGCATCTGCATAGCATTTTTGAAAATGATCCCTGGCACATGGAATGCATTTTCCAATGCATTATGGAAAAATATGGAGAAGATTGAGGAATCATCAGCAAATGTGATAGTTATTTATGGAGACATCATTTCTGTAGAAGGATTAATTCGGCATATTGCACAACTATTAGTTACATGGAAAGTTTGGGTCTTGAACTTTTCATGTGATGTTGATAGCCATTCTGATTATTTTATGTTAGAGTCTTTTCATGGGAGTATCATTTTTTCATACCACCATGAAGATATGATTGAGTTTATGAATTTTATTCAAACAGTTAATCCCTACAAATACCCAGAGGATGATTATCTTCCTAAATTTTGGTTTTTGTTTTTCAAGTGCTCATTTTCTAAGTTTGACTGTCAACTTTTGGAGAACTGCCAACCCAATGCTTCTTTGGAATTACTTCCCAGACACATTTTTGACCCAACTATGAATGAAGAAGGCTACAATATATACAATGCTGTGTATGCTGTGGCCTATAGTCTCCATGAGTTAAATCTTCAACAAATACAAACACAATCGTATGCTAATGAAGAAGGAATGGTATTCTCACACTGGCAGGTGATATTTCTTCCTTTGTATTGTAATGTCTGCCATGTGGCATTTTTTTATTATTTCTTTTTTTAACTTTCTTTAAAATTGGATATTTTCTTTATTAAATTTCAAACGCCTTTCCTGGTTTTCCCTCTGGAATCCCCCTATGCCATCCCCCCTCCTTCTTTGAGGGTGCTGCCACACCTACCTACCCACTGCCTCTCCATACTGTCATTCCCCTACACTGATGCATCTAGACCACAGAGGACCAAGGTCCTCTCCTCTCATTGGTGCTTGACAAGGCCATCCTCTGATACATATGGGACTGAAGCCAGTGGTTGCACCATGTGTACTCTTTTGTTGGTGGTTTAGAACATGGGAGCTCTGAGTTGTCTAGTTGTTTGATATTGTTGTTATTCTTATGTGGTTGAAAACCCCTTCAGCTACTTCAGTCCTTTCTCTAACTCCTACATTGGGAACCCCATTCTCAGTCCAATGGTTGGAGTCTCATCTGTCTCAAATTGGACATCCTAAGTTCTAGATTATGTTAACAATAAACAAGGGAGAGAATATTTTTCTATGTCTGGAGATAAATGTTAAAACCTGAATAAGGGTTCTTAATGAAGTGTCAGTAACAAGAAACAAACCTTATGTTAATATGGAATTTATGTACCACATTGCCTCACAGGATTCTTCACAATATCTTCAAAGTGAGCGTGGTTGTACATTCCCACTATCCCACTACCTTGATAGTAAATTCCAATTTCTGCCCCTTTGCTTTGAAGCTTTGTCATATATATTTCTCAGAGAAGATATCGTGGCAGTATATCTATTTTTTTAATTTCCCAAAATATAATATTAGCATCATTTTTAGCTTTATTGACTTGAGTATTTCTATTTACATTTTGATTATTGTTCCCCTTCCCGGTTTCTGGAACAACATCCCCCTTCTGTATGGGCTTCCCCTCCCAATCCTCCCCCCATTACCAACTTCCCCCAAACAATCATGTTCACTGGGGGTTCAGTCTTGGCAGGACCAAGGGCTTCCTCTTCCACTGGTGCTCTTACTAAGCTATTCATTGCTACCTAAGAGGTTGGAGCCAAGGGTCAGCCCATGAATAGTCTTTGGGTAGTGGCTAAGTCCCTGGAAGCTCTGGTTGCTTGGCACTGTTGTTCATATGGGAAATCGAACCCCTTCAAGCTCTTCCAGTTCTTTCTCTGATTCCTTCAACTGGGGTCCTGTTCTCAGTTCAGTGGTTTGCTGCTGACATTCACCTATGTATTTTTTGTATTCTGGGAGTGTCTCTCAGGAGAGATCTACATCCAGTTCCTGTCGGCTGCACTTCTTTGCTTCATCCATCTTATCTAGTTTGGTGGCTGTATATGTATGGGCCATATGTGGGGCAGGCTCTGAATGGGTGTTCCTTCTGCCTCTGTCCTAAACTTTGCCTCCCTATTCCTTCCCACGGGTATTCTTGTTCCCCTTTTAAAGAAGGAGTGAAGCATTCGGATTTTGGTCACCCTTCTTGAGGTTCATGTGTTCTGTGCATCTAGGGTAATTCAAGCATTTGGGATAATAGACCTTTATCAATGAGTGCATACCATGTGGTTTTTTTGAAATTGGGTTACTTCACTCAGGATGATATTTTCCAGTTCCTCCATTTGCCTATGAATTTCATAAAGTCATTGTTTTTGATAGCTGAGTAATATTCCATTGTGTAGATGTACCACATTTTCTGTATCCATTCCTCTGTTGAAGGGCATCTGGGTTCTTTCCAGCTTCTGGCTATTATAAATAAGGCTGCTATGAACATAGTGGAGCATGTGTCTTTGTTATATGTTGGGGCATCTTTTGGGTATGTGCCCAAGAGCGGTATAGCTGGGTCCTCAGGTAGTTCAATGTCCAATTTTCTGAGGAACCTCCAGACTGATTTCCAGAATGGTTGTACCAGTCTGCAATCCCACCAACAATGGAGGAATGTTCCTCTTTCTCCACATCCTCGCTAGCACCTGCTGTCACCTGAGTTTTTAATCTTAGCCATTCTGACTGGTGTGAGGTGGAATCTCAGGGTTGTTTTGATTTGCATTTCCCTTATGACTAAAGATGTTGAACATTTCTTTAGATGTTTTTCAGCCATTCGGCATTCCTCAGCTGTGAATTCTTTGTTTAGCTCTGAACCCCATTTTTAATAGGGTTATTTGTCTCCCTGGGGTCTAACTTCTTGAGTTCTTTGTATATTTTGAATATAAGCCCTCTATCTGTTGTAGGATCGGTAAAGATCTTTTCCTAATCTGTTGGTTGACATTTTGTCCTAACCACAGTGTCCTTTGCCTTACAGAAGCTTTGCAGTTTTATGAGATCCCATTTGTTGACTCTTGATCTTAGAGCATAAGCCATTGGTGTTTTGTTCAAGAAATTTTCTCCAGTGCCCATTTGTTCGAGATGCTTCCCCACTTTTTCTTCTCTTAGTTTGAGTGTATCTGGTTTGATGTGGAGGTCCTTGATCCACTTAAACTTAAGCTTTGTACAGAGTGATAAGCATGGATCGATCTGCATTCTTCTACATGCTGACCTCCAGTTGAACCAGCACCATTTGCTGAAAATGCTATCTTTTATCCATTGGATGGTTTTGGCTCCTTTGTCAAAAATCAAGTGACCATAGGTGTGTGGGTTCATTTCTGGGTCTTCAATTCTATTCCACTGGTCTATCTTTCTGTATCTGTACCAATACCATGCAGTTTTTATCACCATTGCTCTGAAATACTGCTTGAGTTCAGGGATAGTGATTCCCCCTGAAGTCCTTTTATTGTTGAGTATAGTTTTAGCTATCCTGTGTTTTTTGCTATTCCAGATGAATTTTCAATTTGGTCTGTCTAACTCTATGAAGAATTGGATGGGTATTTTGATGGGGATTGCATTGAATCTGTAGATCGCTTTTGGTAAATTGGCCATTTTACTATGTTAATCCTGCCAGTCCATGAGCATGGGAGATCTTTCCATCTTCTGAGGTCTTCTTCAATTTCTTTCTTCAGAGGCTTGAAAGGCTTATCATACAGATCTTTTATTTGCTTGGTTAAAGTCACACCGGGGTACTTTATATTATTTGGGTCTATTATGAAGGGTGTCGTTTCCCTAATTTCTTTCTCGGCTTGTTTCTCTTTTGTGTAGAGAAAGGCTACTGATTTATTTGAGTTAATTTTATACCCAGCCACTTTGCTGAAGTTGTTTATCAGCTTTAGTAGTTCTCTGGTGGAACTTTTGGGATCACTTAAATATACTATCATATCATCTGCAAATAGTGATTGACTTCTTCTTTTCCGATCTGTATCCCCTTGACCTCCTTTTGTTGTCTGATTGCTCTGGCTAGAACTTCAAGAATTATATTGAATAAGTAGGGAGAGAGTGGGCAGCCTTGTCTAGTTCCTGATTTTAGTGGGATTGCTTCAAGTTTCTCTCCATTTAGTTTAATGTTAGCCACTGGTTTGCTGTATATGGCTTTTACTATGTTTAGGTATGGTCCTGAATTCCTGTTCTTTCTAGGACTTTTATCATGAAGGGGTGTTGAATTTTGTCAAATGCTTTCTCAGCATCTAATGAAATGATCATGTGGTTTTTACTTTTCAGTTTGTTTATATAGTGTATTACGTTGATAGTTTTCCATATATGAAACCATCCCTGCATGCTTGGGATGAAGCCTACTTGATCAGGGTGAGTGACTGTTTTGATATGCTCATGGATTCGGTTTGCCAGAATTTTATTTAGTATTTTTGCTTCAATATTCATAAGGGAAATTGGTCTGAAGTTCTCTTTCTTTGTTGGGTCTTTGTGTGGTTTTGGTATAAGAGTAATTGTGGCTTCATAGAAGAAATTCGGTAGTGCTCCATCTGTTTCAATTTTGTGGAATAATTTGGATACTATTGGTATGAGGTCTTCTATGAAGTTCTGATAGAATTCTGCACTAAACCCGTCTGGACCTGGGCTCTTTTTGGTTGAGAGACCTTTAATGACTGCTTCTATTTCCTTAGGAGTTATGGGGTTGTTTATGTGGTTTATCTGTTCCTGATTTAACTTCGGTACCTGGTATCTGTCTAGGAAATTGTCCATTTCCTGCAGATTTTCAAGTTTTGTTGAGTATAGGCTTTTATAGTAAGATCTGATGATTTTTTGAATTTCCTCTGAATCTGTAGTTATGTCTCCCTTTTCATTTCTGGTTTTGTTAATTTATACACACTCTCTGTATCCTCTCGTTGTCTGCCTAAGGGTTTACATATCGTGTTGATTTTCTCAAAGACCCCACTTTTGGTTCTGTTGATTCTTTGTATACTTCTTTTTGTTTCTACTTGGTTGATTTCAGCTCTGAGTTTGACTATTTCCTGCCTTCTACTCCTCGAGGATGTGTTTGGTTCTTTTTGTTCTAGACCTTTTAGGTGTGCTGTCAAGTTGGTGATATATGCTCTCTCCTGTTCCTTTCTGCAGGCACTCTGACCTATGAGTTTTTGTCTTAGCACAATTTTCATTGTGTCCCATATGTTTGGGTATGTAGTACCTTCATTTTCATTAAATTCTAAGAAGTCTTTAATTTCTTTCTTTATTTCTCCCTTAACCAGGTTATCATTGAGTAAAGCATTATTCAACTTCCATGTATATGTGGGCTTTCTTTCCTTACTGTTATTGAAGACCAGCTTTCGCCCAGGGTGGTCCGATAGGACCATGGGATTATTTCTATCTTTCTGTATCTGTTGAGGCCTGTTTTATGACTGATTATATGGTCAGTTTTGGAGAGAATGCCATTAGGTGGTGAGAAGAAGGCATATCCTTTTGTTTTAGGATAGAATGTTCTATAAATATCTGTTAAGTCCATTTGTTTCATGATTTCTCTTTGTCTGTCTATGTCTCTGTTTAATTTCTGTTTCCATGATCTGTCCATTTATGAGAGGGGGGGAGATCTCCTGCTTTATTGTATGAGATGCAATGTGTGCTTTGAGTTTTAATAAGGTTTCTTTTATGTATGTAGGTCCCCTTGTATTTGGAGCATAGATACTTTGGATTGAGAGTTCATTTTGGTGGATTTTTCCTTTGATGAATATGAAGTGTCCTTCCTTATCTTTTTTGATGACTTTTAGTTGAAAATTGATTTTATTTGATATTAGAATGGCTACTCCAGCTTGCTTCTTCCAACCATTTGCTTGGAAAGTTGTTTTCCAGCCTTTCACTCTGAGGTAGTGTCTGTCTTTGTCTCTGAGGTGTGTTTCCTGTAGGCAGCAGAATGCAGAGTCCTCGTTGCATATCCAGTTTGTTAATCTATGTCTTTTTATTGGGGAGTTGAGACCATTGATGTTGAGAGATATTAAGGAATAGTGATTATTTGCTTCCTATTATATTCATATTTGGATGTGAGATTATGTTTGTGTGCTTTTCTTCTCCTTGTTTTGTTGCCAAGTCGATTAGTGTCTTGCTTTTTCTACGGTGTACCTTGCCTCCTTATGTTGGGCTTTGCCATTTATTATCCTTTGTAGTGCTGGATTTGTAGAAAGATATTGTGTAAATTTGGTTTTGTCATGGAATATCTTGGTTTTTCCATCTATGTTAATTGAGAGTTTTGCTGGATACAGTAACCTAGGCTGGCATTTTTGTTCTCTTAGGGTCTGTGTGACATCTGTCCAGGATCTTCTGGCTTTCATAATCTCTAGCGAGAAGTCTGGTGTGATTCTGATAGGTCTGCCTTTATATGTTACTTGACATTTTTCCCTTACTGCTTTCAATATTCTTTATTTTGTGCATTTGCTGTTTTGATTATTATGTGACGGGAGGATTTTCTTTTCTGGTCCAATCTATTTGGAGTTCTGTAGGCTTCTTATATGCCTATGGGTATCTCTTTTTTTAGGTTAGGGAAGTTTTCTTCTATGATTTTGTTGAAGATATTTACTGGTCCTTTGAGCTGGAGTCTTCACTCTCTTCTATACCTATTATCCTTAGGTTTGATCTTCTCATTGAGTCCTGGATTTCCTGTATGTTTTGGACCAGTAGCTTTTTCTGTTTTACATTATCTTTGACTGTTGTGTTGATGATTTCTATGGAATCTTCTGCTTCTGAGATTCTCTCTTCTATCTCTTGTCTTCTGTTGGTGATGCTTGTATCTATGACTCCTTGTCTCTTCCTTTGGTTTTCTATATCCAGGGTTGTTTCCCTGTGTCCTTTCTTTATTGCTTCTATTTCCATTTTTAATTCCTTCACCTGTTTGACTGTGTTTTCCTGGAATTCTTTCAGGGATTTTTGTGATTCTTCTCTATAGGCTTCTACTTGTTTATTGCTGTTTTCCTTCGTTTCTCTGAGGGAGTTCTTCATGTCTTTCTTGAAGTCCTCCAGCATCATGATCTAATTTGATTTTTAATCTGGATCTTGCTTTTCTGGTGTGTTTGGATTTTCAGTGTTTGCTTTGGTGGGAGAATTGGGCTCTGATGATGCTATGTAGTCTTGGTTTCTGTTGCTTGGCTTCCTGTGCTTGCCTCTCGCCATCATGTTTTCTCTGGTGTTACCTTGTTCTGCTATTACTGACAGTGGCTAGACCATCCTATAGGCCTGTGTGTCAGGAGTGATGTAGACCTGTTTTCCTGCTTTCTTTCAGCCAGTTATGGGAACAGAGTGTTCTGCTTTCAGGTGTGTAGTCTTTCCTGTCTACTGGTCTTCAGCAGTTCCTGTGGGCCTGTGTCCTGAGTCCATCTGGCAGGTCGCTTGGAGCAGAAATGTTGATCTTACCTGTGGTCCCCCAGCTCAAGTTGCTAGTAGGGGGCTGCTTTTGAGCTCTCTATGAGGGCAGCAACCAGGAGGGACTGCGCCGTCTTTTCCTGTGGCCCCGTGCACCGGGGTCCCAGATGGCATTAGGTATTTTCCTCTGGAGTAAGAAATGTGGGCAGAGTGTAGCATCTTCTGGCTTCCCAGGCATGTCTGTCCCTCTGAAGGTTTAGCTCTCCCTCCCATGGGATTTGGGTGCAGAGAACTGTTGACTAGTTCCCTTCATGTCCAGGTGGTGTCTGGACTGCCTGCAGTATATCTTTAAGAGTTAAAATGATCCTGAATACTACCATAGGGTTATAAAGTTAAGGATTACTTTAAAGTGTACTTCAGACTTTCAGGTCCTCTTTTTAAGGACAGAATCTCTAAATATATTCCTAAAGTGAATAGGCAGGGCTAGCTTATCAACAAAATATGAATTATCTCAGTCCATGTACATTGGTGTCTTTGTATCTTTCCAATATTTAGTTCAATGATTCATCTTGTACAGAATGAGACTTTTGAAATTTAATGCATTTCCATGCAAGTATCTCAGGATCTTTGATGGCTCCTTTAATGATGATCCTTGTTGTGTGGACACCATTGAGGGTCAGGGAGCAACCCTGAAGGTACTTAGGGCTCCTCAAGAGAAGATCATGAGTCTGTGAGAGAGGAGTGACTTAGGCATGGTTGTCAGGGAAATCACAATGTTCTGCCCCACTAATAGTCAGATTGATTTTCATTTATACAGGTTCCACAGAAGAATGACATCCAATGATTATCCAAGAAATACAGATTATATCATTTTGTCTCCATGCATGTTTTTGATTTTCCATTACATCTTCATGGTTAGAAGTTCAATCAAAATTAGAAAGTACAAATAGAACAGATTTTTTAAATCTACTTTACAATTCTAATTCAAAGAATTTAAAAAATGTCTCTACCAAAGCAAACATTTCTTATGTAACGGCATGCTCTTAAGCTGTCAGTATTTACAGTATTTACACTCCAGACAAATAAAAAATACATGAACTGGTCATTTCATGAATAGCTAATACTAGTATGTAATGTTTTTATTTATATAATTTCATCATGTTTATTAAGTAATAAAAGTTTATTTTAATCAATCTATCTCATTTACTGAGTTCCATTCCTCAGTGAGTATACCATGTATGATGCCCTACAGTTAAAGTACATTTTAAGAGAACTCTAAATGTATTGTAAAAAAAATGGTGTACAGTCAGTTATCAGTTCTCCTGGCCAGTTAGAATTTGTCAAATATTTCTAAATTTAACCTGTTCCAACTATGATTTTTGGGTTTGTTAAGGATAGATACTCAAGAAAATACCTGGAGTCATGGCCTCACTTAGAAATTTCTAACTTTGTGCTTATTTGTGCTTGTCATGATCTCCAGAACACAGAAGGGCTTCAAAATAAGGTCAAATAAAAGTATTTCCTTAAAAACAAAAGGAATACTTCGTTTATGACTTTCCTAAAGACTTAGACATAATTTTCTCTGGAAAAGACATAAAATAAATCATAATGCAGAAAGTTCCAATAATTCTAGAGACAGAGACCAATCCTAAAAGAGAAACAGCACGAAAATGATCCCAGCATTTGGCTTATCTTTGTTTGACTTGTGACAAACAACTGTCCTAGCTTCATGACTTTCACCATTTCCAATGGACATGGCTGTGTCAACTGAAATTTATTGTAGCACTTTAAAAATGTTTTAGTACCTCATATGATTTTTAACCTATGTTTTTGCATTTCTTTTAGCTTCTCCCTTTCCTAAAGAACACAATAATGAAAAGCCATGTGAGAGGACACACACTAATGGATGGGGGAAGAAACTTAGATACAAAGTATGACATTCTTAATTTTTGGAATTTTCCAAGTGGTCTTGGATTAAAGGTGAAAGTAGGAACCTATTCTCTAAGTGCTCACCAGGGTGTACAGTTATCTTTATGTGAAGAGATGATACAATGGCCTACAAGGTTTACAAAGGTGAGTTGTGTCATTTTTTGACTTCTCTGACCTTTCTTAGAACTAAGGTAATTCTCAGGATGTAATGATCATTAGACTCTTACTCAATATCAATAAATATTGAACTACCATTAAGGATCTTCACATAAAAACAGATAACATAGACTATTTTCTCATGCCTTGACTCTGGTCAATGGATATGTTTATTTTAAATTTGATAATGCCCAAACATTTCTTAAAAATAGATTGTCTATTAGTTACTGCCTCAGGCCACTGATATATTCATTTTGTCACCAAAATGAAGAAATTACAGTAATGTAAGATGGCATTTTAGTTTCCCAGCTTGAGAAAAGGCACAATAGTATAACAGGTGTATGTGCTGTTTGTGTGTATATTTGTGTGTGTTTCTGTTATGTGTAATGCTTGACTTGCTACTTCATGTAAATATTCAACCAAAGCAACAAAGAGGAGGACAAGTTTTTATTGGCTGACTCTGTAACACTCGTTATATTGTGTTGGGCAAAAAATGTTTTGAAAGCCAGAAGTAGTGATGACAACATGTTCATAGACCAGAATTAGAATCAGAGAAGAAAGGATGTGGTTGCTCACTTCTATCATCTTTTCATTGTGTGACATTAGCCAGTGAAATACTGACCACCATTTTGAGATCTCAGTAAGTGCCTGTATAAAACTAAGCATGGAGATGTATAAGATTTGCTTCCATGATGAATCCAAGATCTGAAAAGTTGTCAGTCAACATTAACAACCACTTTCACATAAGAACAACAATGCCAAACAACCAGAGCTTCCAGGGATTAAACCATTATCGAAAGACTATACATGGACTGAGCCAGGGCTCCAACTGCATATGTAGCAGAGAATAGCCTTGTTGTGGCACCAGTAGAAGGGGAAGTCCTTGGTCCTACCAAGGTTTGACCCCCAGGGAAGGGGAAATGTGTGTGTGGGAGGGGGGTAAGGGGGATAGATGGGGGAAACATCCGTATGGGGGGTGAGGGGATGTAGACTTATGGACAGAAACCAGAAAAGGGAATAACATTTGAAATGTAAGTAAAGAAATACATCTGATAAAAATAAAATAAAATATAAACAACTTTAAAAAACAATTACTTTCAATATAAAAGTTCCCCCTAGTAAGCATAGAGACAAGTTAAATCTGAATTCATATCATGACTTTCTTGAACATTCCTTTAATCATCTATACTTATCAATGTCTTCAGGAATTGGACAAAGCTTAAACATATGGCCTGTGTAGATAAAATTAGCAATACCAAAACCCATTAGCTTCAATTGTAAAATTAACTGCTCAATTACAGTCAGAAATACTTGGATTTTTCAAATGAGCCCAAGCATTGACTAATAGCTTACATTTCTCTCAGGTTCCTCAGTCTGTGTGCAGTGAGAGCTGTAGGCCTGGATTCAGGAAAACTTCCCAAGAAGGCAAGGCTGTCTGCTGCTTTGATTGTACTCCTTGTGCAGACAATGAGATTTCAAACGAGACAGGTAAATACAGGCTTACAGGGAAATTTCCAGCTCATCCACAGGAGTCTGCTATACCTAAGCAAATGGGGAAAGACTGGAAATAAGTAAGAGATTTTCTCACATCTCCTTATTAGAAATTTAAGGATTGCTGCTAGTTTTATTTTTTTTTGAAATCACATTCTCTAGATATTGAAATCATCCTTAACTTATATTGCTGATCCACTACACATATTTTTTCCTGAATACTCACTTTTCCCACACATTAATGGCCTTTTTCATTTCACCATGGACACAGTGTTTTTAGCACCATTTCTATATAATTTCAAACAATACTCAGTCACATGTTGGATTCACTTAAAACTTGGGTTTCTCACATCCTCTTTACCATTATTTCCAACACAGAGATTTGTTGTTGTTGTTGTTGTTGCTGCTGCTGCTGCTGCTGCTGCTGCTGCTGCTGCTGTTGTTTTACACTTTTGGGGGAATAAGCAGTTAGATTTGATTTCTCCAGTAGATATATTTAATCTCTATCATTGCTAAGTTTCTTTTGTTTTATCTGGAGCAGTGGGACTTTGTTATCAGGTTTTGCAGAGCAACTTATTGTCTTGGCAATAGCCTGTTTTTTGTGGGGGTGGGAAGGAATGCGGGGCACCTTTTGAACAAACAACTCATTCATGAAACCCAGTCCCTGTATTCATAACTTCATTTGTTGACCAGAGATGGGCAGTGGGATTCTATTTCTATCACTGTTAAAGGATGTTTCCCTTGCATCAGGTTTCCATGTTGTTCCTTCAATACACTTTATTTCTAGTTGTTCTTGTCCTCATTCTCACCCTCAATTCCATCTCATATCACACTTCTTACAGCTCATCCTATTTTCATCTCCCTTGCCTCAATCCACCCAGAAATTCTATCATCCCATGGAGATCCCAGCAAGATATTTTGTATTTTTCCTTGTATTTTTTACTGGATTTTCTAATTTGCATTTTAAATGTTATCCCCTTTCCTGGTGTCCCATCCATAAACCCTCTATTGAAATCCCCCTGCCCCTTCTTCTATGAAGATGTTCCCCCCACCCATCTACCCACCCTTCCCGCCTCCCTTCCCTGACATTACCCTACACTGAGGAGTCAAGTCTTAACAGGACCAAGGGCTTCTCCTCCCATTGGTGCCCAACAAGGCCATCCTCTGCTACATATGCAAATAGAGCCATTGGTCTGTCCATGTGTGATGTTTAGATGGTGGTTTAGTCCCTGGGAGTTCTGGTCAGTTGGTATTGTTGTTCTTCTGGGGTTGTAAACCCATTCAGCTCCTTCAATCCTTTCTCTAACTCCTCCAATGGGGAACCCATTCTCAGTTCAGTGGTTAGTTGCAAGCTGCCACCTCTGTCTCTGCCATGCTGTGGCAGAGCCTCTCATGAGACAGCTATATCAGGCTCCTGTCAGCATGCGCTGTCCGGTATCAACAATATTATCTGGTTTGGTAGCTGTATATATATGGGCTGGAACCCCAGGTGAGGCAGGCTCTGCATGGCCATTTCTTCAGTCTCTGCTCCAAACTTTGTCTCCATATTTCTATGAATATTTTTGATCCCTCTTCTATGAAGGACTGGAGCATCTACACTTAGGTCATCCTTCTTCTTGAGCTTCATGTGGTCTGTGGATTATATCAGCGCTGAATTTGATTATTTTCTGCCATCTATTGCTTTTGTGTGCATTATGAATTATTTTATGTCTTTTCCAGAGAAAATTATGTCTAAGTCTTTAGGAACGTCATAAACAAAGTATTCCTTTTGTTTTTTAAGGAAACACTTTTATTTGACCTTATTTTGAATCCCTTCTGTGTTCTGGAGATCATGATAAGCACAAATAAGCACAAAGTTAGAAATTTCTAAGTGAGGCCATGACTCCAGGTATTTTCTTGAGTGTCTATCCTTAACAAACAAAAATTATAGTTGGAACAGGTTAAATTTAGAAATATCACTATTCGCAGATGATATGATAGTATATTTAAGTGATTCCAAAAGTTCCACCAGACAACTACTAAACCTGAAAAACACCTTCAGCAAAGTGGCTGGGTATAAAATTAACTCAAATAAATCAGTAGCCTTCCTCTACACAAAAGAGAAACAAGCCAAGAAAAAAATTAGGGAAACAATACCCTTCATAATAGTCCCAAATAATATAAAATATCTTGGTGTGACTTTAACCAAGCAAGTGAAAGATCTGTATGATGAGAACTTCAAGCCTCTGAAGAAAGAAATTGAAGACCTCAGAAGATGGAAAGACCTCCCATGCTCATAGATTGGCAGGATTAACACAGTAAAAAATGGCCATTTTACCAAAAGCTATCTACACATTCAATGCAATCCCCATCAAAATACCAATCCAATTCTTCAGAGAGTTAGACAGAACAATTTCGAAATTCATCTGGAATAACAAAAAACAAGGATAGCTAAAACTATCCTCAAAAATAAAAGTGCTTTTGGGGGAATCACTATTCCTGAACTCAAGCAGTATTGCAGACCAATAGTGACAAAGACTGCATGGTATTGGTACAGAGACAGAAAGATAGACGAGTGGAATAGAATTAAAGACCCCGAAATGAACCCACACACCTATGGGCACTTGATTTTTGACAAAGGATCGAAAACCATACAATGGAAAAAAGATAGCATTTTCAGCAAATGGTGCTGGTTCAACTCGAGGTCAGCATGTAGAAGAATGCAGATCAATCCATGCTGATCACTCTGTACAAAGCTTAAGTCCAAGTGGATCAAGGACCTCCACATCAAACCAGATACACTGAAACTAATAGAAGAAAAAGTGGGGAAGCATCTTGAACACATGGGCACTGGAGAAAATTTCCTGAACGAAATACCAGTGGCTTAGGCTCTAAGACCACGAATCGACAAATGGGATCTCATAAAACTGCAAAGCTTCTGTAAGGCAAAGGACACTGTTGTTAGGACAAAACGACAAACAATACATTGGGAAAATATCTTTACCAATCCTACAACAGATAGAGGGCTTATATCCAAAATATACAAAGAACTCAAGAAGTTAGACCCCGGGGAGACAAATAACCCTATTAAAAGATGGAGTTCAGGGCTAAACAAAGAATTCACAGCTGAGGAATGCCGAATGGCTGAGAAACACCTAAAGAAATGTTCAACATCTTTAGTCATAAGGGAAATGCAAATCAAAACAACCCTGAGATTTCACCTCACACCAGTGAGAATGGCTAGGATCAAAACTCAGGTGACAGCAAATGCTGGCGAGGATGTGGAGAAGAGGAACACTCCTCCATTGTTGGTGGGATTGCAGACTGGTACAACCATTCTGGAAATCAGTCTGGAGGTTCCTCAGAAAATTGGACATTGAACTACCTGAGGACCCAGCTATACCTCTCTTGGGCATATACTCAAAAGATGCCCCTAACATATAACAAAGACACGTGCTCCACTATGTTCATAGCAGCCTTATTTATAATAGCCAGAAGCTGGAAAGAACCCAGATGCCCTTCAACAGAGGAATGGATACAGAAAATGTGGTACATCTACACAATGGAATATTACTCAGCTATCAAAAAACAATGACTTTATAAATTCATAGGCAAATGGAGGAACTGGAAAATATCATCCTGGTGAACTAACCCAATCACAGAAAAACACACATGGTATGCACTCATTGATAAATGGCTATTATCCCAAATGCTTGAATTACCCTAGATGCACAGAACACATGAATCTCAAGAAGGGTGACCAAAATGCGAATGCTTCACTCCTTCTTTTAAAGGGGAACAGGAATACCCTTGGGAAGGAATAGGGAGGCAAAGTTTAGAACAGAGGCAGAAAGAGAATACACATTCAGAGCCTGCCCCACATGTGGCCCACACATATACAGCCACCAAACTAGATAAGATGGATGAAGCAAAGAAGTGCACCCGACAGGAACCGGATGTAGATCTCTCCTGAGAGACACTCCCAGAATACAGCAAATACATAGGTGAATGCCATCATTAAACCACTGATTTGAGAACAGGACCCTGGTTGAAGGAATCTTAGAAAAGACTGAAAGAGCTTGAAGGGGCTCGAGACCCCATATGAACAACAATGCCAACCAACCAGAGCTTCCAGAGACTAAGCCACTACCCAAAGACTGACCATGGGCTCCAACCTCATAGGTAGCAGTGAATAGTCTAGTACGAGCACCAGTGGAATGGGAAGCCCTTGGTCCTGCCAAGACTGAACCCCCAGTGAACGTGATTGGTGGCGGGAGGGCGTTAATAGGGGGAGGATGGGGAGGGGAACACCCATATAGAAGGGGAGGGGAGTGGTTAGGGGATGTTGGCCCAGAAACCAGGAAGGGGAATAACAATTTAAATGTAAATAAGAAATACTCAAGTTAATAAAGATGGAGAAAAAAAAAAAAAGAACCACTCTCCGGTAGCTCATCACATGCAGACAAAAAGTCCAGGTTTTTAAAATATTTATTTATTTATTAAATATAAGTGCACTGTAGCTGTCTTTAGACACACCAGCAGAGGGCATCAGATCTCATTACATATGGTTATAAGCCACCATGTGGTTGCTGGAATTTGAACTCAGGACCTCTGGAAGAGCAGTCAGTGCTATTACTCACTGAGCCATCTCTATAGCCTCAAAAGCCCAGAGGTTTTTTTTTAATTTTTATTGGACATATTTCTTTACTTACAATTCAAATGCTATTATTCCCCTTTCCGGTTTCCTGTCCATAATCCCCCATCCTTTCCCCTCCCCCATATGTGTATTTCCCCCATATATCACCCTTACTACCCCTCCATATTCCCCTGCCCTGGGGTCCAACCTTTGCAGGACGAAGGACTTCCCCTTCCACTGGTGCCCCAACAAGGCTATTCTCTGCTACATATGCAGTTGGAGCCATGGGTGAGTCTATGTGTAGTCTTTCGGTAGTGGTTTAGTCCCTGGAAGCTCTGGTTGGTTAGCATCGTTGTTCTTATGAGGTTGCAAGCTCCTTCAACTCTTTCAATTCTTCCTCTAATTCCCCCCAAGGGGGTCCTGTTCTCAGTTCAGTTGTTTGCTGCTAGCATTTTGGTCATCCTTCTTCTTGAGCTTCCTGTGGTCTATGGATTGCATCTTGGGTAATTCGAGCTTTTTGACTAATATCCACTTATCAATGAGTGCTTACCCAGTGTGTTTTTCTGTGATTGAGTTACCTCACTCAGGATGATATTTTCTAGTCCCATCCATTTGCCTATGAATTTCATGAAGTCATTGTTTTTGATAGCTCAGTAGTACTCCATTGTGTAGATGTACCACATTTTTTAATCCATTCCTCTGTTGAAGGGAATCTCAGTTCTTTTCAGCTTCTGGCTACTATAAATAAGACTGCTATGGACATAGTGGAACATGTGTCTTTGTTGTATGTTGGAGCATCTTTTGGGTATATGCCCAAGAGAAGTATTACTGGGTCCTCAGATAATGGAATGTTTAATTTTCTGAGGAACCTCCAGATTGATTTTCATAATTTCTGGCCATATGTTCCTCTTAGGTGCATTTGCTTTTTTTTCTAGAGCTTTCAGGTGTATTTTTAAATTGCTAGTATGAGAACTCTCCAATTTGTTTACAAAGGCACTCAGTGCTATGAACTTTCTTCTTAGCACTAATCATTGAGTAGAGAGTTGTTCAGTTTCCATGATTATGTGGTCTGTCTGTTGCTTCTGTTGTTCTTAATAATCCAGCTTTAACCCATGGTGGTCTAATTAGATACAGGGAATTATTTCAATTTTCTTGATTCTGTTGAGATTGCTTTGTGACTACCTATATAGTCAACTTTGGAGAAGGTTCCATGAAGTGCTAAGAAAATGGTATTTTTTTGTGTGTGTTGGGTGAAGGATTCTGTAAATATCTTTTAGATCCATTGGATTCATAACCTCACTTAGTTTCATTATTTCTCTGTTAGTATCTGATTCTTGATGACTTGTCTTCTGGGGAGAGTGTGATGATGTCTCCCTCTATTAATGCATGAGGTTTGAGGTGTGGTTTAAGTTTTAGTAAATTTCTTTTATGAATGTGGGTGCCCTGGAGTTGGGACATATATATTCAAATTGAGCTGTCATTTTATTGCATTTTTTTGTTCGATGAGTATGAACTGCACATACCCCATCTCTTTTGCTTAATTTTCATTGAAAGCTTATTTTATTAGATATTATAACAGCTACTCCAGCTTGCTTCTTTGGCTCTATTTATTCATAAACATGTTTTTAGGCTTTACTGTGAAGTAATGACTGTCATTGTTGCTGGAGTGTGTTACTTGTATACAGCAAAATAATGGGTCCTGTGTTCTCATTCATTCTCTTAGTGTGTGTCTTCTATTGGGGAATTGCGTCAATTGTTGTTGAGAGATGTTAATGACCATTGATTTTTGATTTCTATTATTTTGTTTTTGTTGTTGTTGTTTTGTTTGTTGTGGTTGGGGGTGGTGTTGGTGGGGGTGGTGGTGGTGGTGGTGGTGGTACTGGTGTGTGTGTGTGTGTGTGTGTGTGTGTGTGTGTGTGTGTGTGTGTGTGTGTGTGTCTGTGTCTGTGTGTGTCTGTGTATTCATGTGTGCTTCCCTTTTGGTGTGTATACGGGATGCTATCCAGAGATAGCTGTAGGGATTCTGACCCAGCTAGAGTGTTCAAGGAATTGTAATCTCCCAAGGGGAGAGGGGAGTCAGACTGAGGTATTCTCTGCTCTCTTTCACAGCTGTTGCTACTCTAGAGTTGGGAATGCTGGCATTAGCAGAGAGGGCAACTTCTGCTTGAGCAGAGAGGGGAAGCTAGACCATCATGCCTGTTCCTGAGGAACAAAGCAGTAAGATGCTGAGGGAGGGGGAGAGGAGGGAGACTGTGGAGAGGGGATGAGCTAGTATCAAGGTCAGGGACTCTGGGTGGGAAGTGAGTGTGGTGGTCCCAGGCAGCTTCAGTGATGAAACTTTCAGGAGAGAACAATCCTCCCCAGGAAGTGTTATGAATAGATATATTTGTGGGGTATTGTTGTTGTTGTTGTTGTTGGTGGTGGTGGTGGTGGTGGTGGTGGTGGTGGTGGTGGTGGTGGTGACTGGCAAAAAAAAAGCAGGGAGAAGGCAAGGTTTTTTAAACCTGAGAGTAGTTTGAGACTGTCTCTAGCTTGGGTTATTAAGAGGCAGACCTGATTATAATAGATTGTTGCCTGTGTTGTTTGTTGTGTTATAGTGGAAACATCCTTTTGGCCAAAGAGTTTATCACAATCCTATGGAGTGTCACGTCAGTCTCGATTTTGTTTGACTTGTTGAAGACATTTATCTTGAAATAGTGTCTCTCATTGTAAAAATATCAGACTGGGCAGGTAGGACTGACAAATAATTTTTTTTTAATTTGGGGCATTTTACAGAACAATATGGCTCTGTAGGAGAGATTTTATCTAAGGTGTGTGGGTGTCATACTTTTTTATTTTCTGAGATTTTTAAGTCTGAGGCTTAGCATGGATACTTGGAATGGGTTGAGTGGTTTAGTTTGATTGGAGTTAATATTTATAGAGAATGATTGGCTGTTTGGGGATTTCTGTATCAGAGTCTTGAGCAGTATGAAAGACAGGGTTTGTTTTTATAAGGGAGTAATGAAAATTATAAAGTTGTATAATAGGTGGTTGAGGGTGGGTGACTCTGGAGTTTGGCAGGTTTTTGTTGAAGCTTTGGTAGGACTTTGTCATTTGTGTCTCAGGGAGAGGGGAAGAGAGATACCTCTCTCCCAAGAGAGAATGTGAAGTGCAGGGAGAGGCCAGAAGCAGTCTAGTTGTTTTTTAATGGAGCCCAGTCTTTAGGTGAGGAAAGGAGGATGGAGGTGAGTATATGGTTCATTTAGTACTTTTTTGAGGGATAAGGGGGCAGGGGCTGTGTAGAATGATTTTTATTTTTCTTGCTCATTGGATAAGAGATATGAGATCTGAAATAGAATGGTCTTTAAGACCTTGATCTTTGGGGTCATCTGGCTGAGTGAATTCTGGGGCTATGTTGTTATTAATCTGTCCTATTTCAGACAGTCTTATGTATTGTCAGACTGTAGCTAAGATTGGCAAAAAATCACAGGAGGGTTTTTCCTTCTTTAGTATCTCTATTTCTGATGAGAAAAGTTTCTTGGGTCCCTAACTCAGGGTTGTAAATATTATCATTGACCACATATGGTGCTATCTGAAGGACTTTTTCCTAAAATAAGGAAGCTTGGGTTTTGGCTATTTTTATTTTGTGGGCTTTTAGTAGGGCATATATCTCTATAACCTGGGTTTCCTCTATGTGATGAGGAGTTATCCGTGACAGAAAAGAGAAGAAATGTCTTGTCTAATGGGAACACTTGCTTGGCCTATTGGCTTTGGAGGAACTTTACAGAGGTCTAAAATCCTAATCCTTTCTGCTGATTTAAGAACTGGCAGCCACCCTGTGGCTTTTATGTGATTGTTGTGTTACCAGGTTTTTTGTTTTTGTTTTAAGGAAAAGTTAGATAGAGCGTTTGTCAATGTCTGTTATGGGCTATTGGGTTTTAGACAGGGGCTAGAGGAACCTTCAGCCAATACCAGAGAGTTGCTCTGGCCAGAAGACTTTAAACGTCCCTTTAGCTTGTCTAAATCTACAAAAAGGCACTTTGTCTCTAGAGTTGGAGTGGGGTAGGAGCCCTCACCTTCCCATCCCATTGATTTTAGTGTGACTGCTATTCTTGCCCCATGTGGTTGCCTGTTGCCAGTCTATATTACCAGTCTATATACACTATCCATAGAGATCCGTGGGAGTTCAGGCCTGACTGGAGTGGTCAAGAAATTACACTCTCTGAAGGGGAGAAGAGAGTCAGAACAAGAAGGCCACTGCTCTGTCCTGTGGCTATTCCTACTCTAGAGCAGCAAGATACTTCTACACAGCAGAAGGGCTGGCCAAAAACAGAGAGGACTGTAACTGCTCATCTGCTTCTACTGCTCTGACCTCTGCCACTGCTCCAGAGTCAGCGCTTTGGGCAAGAATAATATTCCCCCTGCAAGTGTTACAACTCTTATATGACAAAAGTTCTCATATCCTTGATAGAATAATTCTCACACATTTATTCCTTCTGGATAGGGTGTTATATACATTTTGGTGTAGATTGGCATCTGACAATAGATGCTTTACATTGGCTTGGTCTGAGATGTTAGGAATGCCTCATCTACTATAGAGGGGCTCGGGGTGCTGCCCCTATGTGACTTATTGTCATGATCCTCTCCATAGGATGCTGTGGTTACATGACAGGGGCATGGTCAGGAACAGGTGAATACCTACCATTCTCTGATATGAGATTCCAGGGCTTCCAAGCCCACTCAGCCTCATCAAGTTTCCTGACATGATCCACTGCCCCACACTTCCCTTATTTTGTTTTCATTGGTGTAAAATTACTTATTACTAGTGTTTTCTTATGTCTACTTTTCCTCCTTGGGTTGGAATTTTCCTTCTAGTACTTTTTGTAGGGCTGGATTTGTAGATAGATATTTTTAAAATATGCTTGTGACTTGGGATATCTTATTTTCTCCACCTATAGTGAATGAGAGTTCTGCTGGGTAGAATATTCTAGGTTTGCATCTGTGCTTTATTAGAAGCTGTAAGACATTTCTCTGTTCATGCTCTTCTAACCTTTATAGTCTCTGTTGAGGTTGAGAAGTCATGTGTAATTCTTGTAGGACTTTGTATGTCACTTGCCATTTTTCCCTTATGACTCTCAATATATTTTCTTTAGAGATTTTGTGTTTCATTTATTATGTGATGAGAGGATTTTCCTTTCTAGTCTGATTGGCTTGCTTTTGTGTACACATCATGTATTATTATAGGCATCTGTTTCTTTTGATTGAGAAAATTTTCTTTTATAATTTTCCTGAAAATATTTTGCAGTCTTTGAAGCTGGTTCTCTTCTCCTCCTTTCTATTCCTATTTTTTTTTTAGGTTTGGTCTTTCCTAGGTGTTCTGTATCAGGAATTTCATAGATTTCCTCAGATTGTGTTTTCTTTATTACTTCTATTTTCATTTATAGGTCTTGAGCTTTTTATTCACTTATTTTACTTCACCTGTTGAATTGTATTTTCCTGTATTTCTTTAAGGGACTTAATCAGTTTTCTCTTTAAAGGCAACTACATTTATCATCTTCCTAAATTTCTTTGAGGGACTTCTCTTTAAAGGTATCAATCATCTTTATAAGGGTGAATTTAAGGTCATTTTCTTATGCTTTGATTGTCTTAGGATATTCAGGGATTGGTATAGTGGAATAGCTTTGCTCTGAAGGTTCCATGTTACCTTGGCTCTTGTTTGGAATCTAGTGCTGGCCATTCGGCATCTGGTTGTCCATGGATATTCCTAGTGTACCAAATATTGGGAAAGCAGGCCTAATCTGGATGTTCCTTGTGTAGGAGGCCTCTGGTGGACAGTTGTGTAATGGAGGTTCTTAGTGTAGCAGGCCTGGATATTCCATGTTTGTTGGGCCTGATCGAGGCCAGCAGAACTGAGAACAAACAATATAGGTCAGCGTGACAGTCTACAGCTAGCCCAGATGCCCTGAGAGATAGACAGTGGAATTGGGGGAAGGGATCTGACCTGATTGTTACTTGTTCAGAGGGCCTCATGGCAGCTAGTAGAGCAGCTAAACAATGGAGACCTGGGGTCAGGTCACAGCTAGCTCCTTGAAAAACTATTTTAAAATAAAACCACATTTAAAATTAGATTTCCTCTATCATAGTGTTAAAGCTCTGTTTATGAACAAAGATTGAAAGACCCAAATGAATGTTGGAATGTCAACTGGCATTGCCATTATGCTGGTCTTAATTAGATGATGATGTTGTACAGAGTTTCATCCTTCTGACCTCTTGTTAGAATGCTATATTGAAATCATTCATTATCACTTAAAATCACTAGTTTAGATCCAATTTCTTTTTCAAATGGGAACATCACATCTGGATATATCTGTGTGTGAAATCTGGTGCTGATCTTTTAACCTCTGCTTCTCTCAAACTAACATGTTTAGTTTATTTTTTAATTTTGTTATTTTTCTTATTTCATTCTATTCTTTCATTTTATACCCACACATTCTTCTATAAACTCTTCCTTGCTTTCTTTTGAATTCACTACTAATTTTATTTTATTTTTTTTCTTTTAGTGAAAACAATTTGTCTTTATACAGTATCATGCTTATAGTTTTTCCTCACTCTATTCCTCTCAGTTCCCTTCCAACATGTGGATGAACTCATGTTCTTTCTCTCATTACAAAAGAGCAAGTTTATAAGTGAAAACAACCAAACAGAGCAGCTCCCTACAGAACAATAAATTATGTTTACCAACTCCAAATAAAAAAAATCCCTAAAGTCCAGAATATATAAAGAACTTAGTGAAATAGCTATAAAAATTTCAACTGAAAAATGATGTACAGATCTGAACAGAGAATTCTAAATAGAGGAATCACAAATGGCTGAGAAAACGCAGGCATCAAGGCTCCATGTGGGCACCAGGTCAACTTTTCTATATTCAATAATTTGTATGAATGTTGTCCTCTGAAACAAGGACCCATTCTGTCAGTTTTTGGAGACTAGGCCTTTGTCAGCCTGAATTATTTGGTGATTCCATAAGACTTTCTTGGCCAAAAACTTGAATGAATGTCATTTAGTTCCAGTACTTCTAGCCTGGCTACAAGAGATTCCTTATCATCTATTACTAGGAGTCCTCAATAGAATCACTTTCAGAGATTCAAAATGTCCATCGTTTCTCAATCTGTGGGGATTGAAAAACTCTTTCACAAGGGTCATTTAAGAGTATTAAGGGGAATATATTTACATTATGATTCATAGCAATAGCAAAATTACAGTTATGAAATAACAAAAAAGTAACTTTTTGCTGGATATCACAGCAACATGAAGAACTGGATTAAAAGATCACAGCATTAGAAGGTTAAGAACCACTGACCTAACATCTCTGAGTCAAGTTATTGTAAATTGCTTATTATTTACTTAAGGACAAATATCAACTTGTAAGTGATAGTATCATATTTGTCTTTCTAGGTCTGGGTTATCTCACTCAAGAGAATGTTTTTTTCTGGTATCCATTTTCCTGCAAATTTCATGATGTCATTTTTTCACAGCTGAATAATATTCCAATGTTTAACCATACCACGATTTTTATCCATTTTCAGTTGGGTGGCATGTAATTTATTTCTAGTTTCTATTTTGAATAATAAGTCTACATTGGTCATGTTTGAGGAAGTGTTTTAATATTTAGGATGGGGTATTTTTTGGTTGTTTGCTAAAAAGTTGTATAGCTAGATTTTGTGATAGCTCACTTCCTAATGTACTGAGGAGTTAACTTATTGATGTCCAGAGTGGTTATACAAGGTCTCACTTCCACCAACAATGGAGAAGTGTTCCCACTCTATATCCTTGCCAACATGAGGTATCATTGTATCATTGATCTCAGTTATCAATGTGGGGTGTAAACCAAAAGTAGATCTGATTTATATTAGATTTCCATGTTGTCTAACGATGTTGAACATTAACGTTTTTCTCAACTTATTGAACATCCTTTGTTAGGGTTCTACATTATTTTCTAGTTGGATAATTTGTTTTCCATATCTAGCTTATTGAGTTCTTTATAGATTCTGGACATTAGTGCTCTGTCAGATGTATAGTTTGGTAAAAAAAAAGATTTATCAATTAGTAAGCAACTGCTTTGTCTAAATAACTGTGTCCTTTGTCTTACAAATTTGTCACTTCCATGAAGTCCCATATATTAATTGTTCACCTTAGTGCCTATGCTATCAGTGAAAAGAGTCTTCACTTGTTCCAATGAATTCAGGGTTACTCCCCACTTTATCTTCTCTCTGATCCAGTGTCTCTCCTTTTATGTCCTGGTCTGGGAACATTGGGAATTGAGGTTATTGCAAGGCAATGAATATGGAGCTATTTCTGTCTTCCATGCAGAAATCTATTTTACCATTTTCATTTGATGGAGATGCTGCCTTATTCCCAGTATGTATTTTTGAATTCTATCAAATTCAGGTGTCCATATGTATTGGGATTTATATTTTGGTTTTCAGTTCAATTTCATTGACCAAAGTGTCTGTTTTTATGCCAATACAATGCAGGTTTTGTTATATCTCTGTTAAACAGGGTTCAATCAAGGATGGTGATATATCCAGCAATGATTTCATTGTTCAGGACTATTTTGGGTATTGTGTGTTTTTCCATGTGAAGTTGAGAATTATCCTCTAAAGTTCCAAAGAACCATGCTAGAATTTTTAAGGGGGTTGCATGGAATCTTTAAAATGTTTTTGGTAGGGTGTTCATTTTAATGTGTTAATCCTATAGATGTCATGAGCATAGAATAATGTTTCATTTTCACATATCTCTTTCAATTTCTTTGTTCAAACACTTGAACCTTTAAACAGAAGACTATAACTTCCTTGGTTAGAATTATGCCAAGATATTTAATATTATCTGAGGCTTTTGTGAATTGGTTGTGTTTCTCTGATTTCTTTATCAGTCCATTTGCCTTTTGTATATAGATAGGCTACTGATTTATTTTTAGTTAATCTTATATCCAACCACATTGCTGAAAGTGGTTTTCAGATGTAGGAGTCTTCTAGTGGAAGTCTTATATTGAGTTATGTATAATATCCTATCATTTGCAAATGACAGTACATTGATTTCTTTTCCAGATTTTATTGCATTGATCTCTTTCAGATGTCTTATTGCTCTAGCTAAAACTTGGAGTACTATACTGAATAGATATGTAGAGAATACACTAATTAGTCTTGTTCCTGATGTTAGTGGAATTACATTGTGTGTTTTTATCCATTTGGTTTGATGTTTGGCTATATGATTGCTGTAATTACCTTCCTTACAATTAAGTATGGCCCTTGTGTCCCTCATCTCTTCAGAATTTTTATAATGAAGGTACATTGGATTTTATCAAAGGCCTATTCTGTATCGAATGATATGATTATTCATTTTTTCTTTCAGTTAATTTATATGAAATGTTGAATCTACTTATTTTTGTATGTTACTATCTTTGAATCACTGAGATAAAGCTTATTCATCCTGTCTGGTGGATGTATTGTTACATCCAGTTTCAAGAATTTTATTTAGTATTTTTGCAACCATGTACATAAAAATATTACTCTGTAATTATTTTTCTTTCAGGTGCTATGTGAATTGAGTACCAGGGTAACTGTACCATATCAAATGATTTCAGAATATTGTTTTTGTTGCTTCTTTTTGTTTTTTACAACTGTTGTCCCTGCATCATTCCTTGGCATTCAACAAATTCCAAATTAAAGCTAATAAGGCAGTATTAAGTCTATTTCTGGGAGTTCTTATTCTCCCTTTCTGTTTATTAAGCATCTCCTTTGAGGTATGATTACATCTTTGTATAATTGCTTGTCCTGTTGGATTGTCTGGTATACCTGAAATATGCTTTATGTTATAATAGACAAAATAGCTTTATATTATTGGAAATGTTTGCGGAGGCGTTATCAGTCTAAATTTGTAAAGGTTTCCCCATGATAAGCATCACTAGCAACAAGTGGGCAATTACAGAATCAGCCTTTTCAGAACTCAAAGCAGAAGCCTATTGAAATCTCAAATACATCAATTGTATGATATACACACTCTAGTTTCCCAAATTCTGCAAAGCAAAATACATCCATCAGTCAGATTTCATTTCTGTGGGTACACTAAGAGTTACTTCCAGCAGTTAATGGTACGTGAATACACAAAGAACAAGTAGGACTTTTTTTTTTTTTTACAATTTCTTTGTCTTGTTGTTAAGTAATGAAATTTTTTCTCTTTTTTCTTTTATTGGATAGTTTTTATTTACATTTCAAATATTATTCCCTTTCCTGGTTTCCTGGACATAAACCTCCTATCCCATCTGCACTCCCCTTCTTCTATAAGGGTGTTACCCCCCCCATCCAAACCCCTTTTCCTCTCCCCAACATTCCCCTACACTGGCAGGAACAAGAGCTTCTCCTTCCATTGGGGCACAATAGGGACACCCTCTGCTACATATGCAGCTGGATTCATGGGTCTGTCCATGTCTTTGGGTAGTGGTTTAGTCACTGGGAGCTCTAGTTGGTTAGTATTGTTGTTCTCATGGGGTTGAAAACCCCTTCAGCCCCTTCTATCTTTTCTCTAACCCTTCCAATGGGGATCTCTTTCTCAGTTCAATGGTTTGCTGCTAGCATTCACCTCTGTATTTGACACGCTCTGGCTGTGTCTCTCAGGAGACATCAATATCCAGTTCCTGTCAGCATGCGCTTCTTACCTTCATCAATCTTATCTAGTTTTGGTGGCTATATATATATATATATATATGCCACATGCTGGGAAGGCTCTGAATGGCCGTTCCTTCAGTCTCTGCTCCAAACATAGCCTCCATATCCCCTCCTATGAATATTTTGTTCCCCCTTTTAAGGAGTGAAGCATCTGCATTTTGGTCATCCTTCTTCTTGAACTTCATGTGCTTTGTGGATTATATCTTGAATAATTCCATCTTTTGGACTAATATTCACTTATCAGTGAGTGTATACCATGTGTGTTTTTCTGTGATTGGGTTACCTCACTCAGGATATTTTCTAGTTCCATCCATTGCCTATGAATTGCATGAAGTCATTGTTTTTTTAATTGGGTATTTCTTATTTACATTTCAAATGTTATTCCCTTTCCTGGTGTCCAATCTATAAGCCCCAAAACCCCTCCACCTCCCCTTCTATAAGGATGTTCCCCTCCCCATCCAGCCACCCTCCCCCCACCCACAATCCTCTACACTGGGGATTCTCCTTCCATTGGTACCCACCAAGGCCATCTTTTGCTACATATGCAGTTGGAGGTATGGACCATTCCTTGTATAGTCTTTGGGTAGGTGTTTAGTCCCTGGAAGCTCTGGTTGGTTCGCATTGCTGTTCTTATGGGGTTGCAAGCCTCTTCAGCTCTTTCAATCCATTCTCTAATTCTTCCAACAGGGATCCCATTCTCAGTTCAGTGGTTTGCTGATAGCATTCACCTCTGTATTTGACATGTTCTGGCTGTGTTTCTCAGGAGAGATCTATATCCAGTTCCTGTCAGCATGAACTTCTTAGCTTCAGCCATTGTATCTTGTTTTGGTATATATATATATATATATATATATATATATATATATATATATATATATATATATCCTCTGAATGTTGTTTCCTTTGATCTCTGTTCTAAACTTTTGGGATATTTTTTTGGTCCCTCTTTAAGAAGGAGTGAAGCATCCTCATTTTGGTCATCATTCATCAGAGGAACACCCCCCCCATTGTTGTTGCTATTGAAAACTGGTAAAACCTCTCTAGAAATCAGTCTAGAGGTTCCTCAGAAAATTGGACATTGCACTACCGTAGGATCCAGCTATACCAATCCTGGGCATATACCCAAAAAATTTCAACATAGAGGATGCTCCTCATTCATAGTTCCTTTATTTATAATAGCCATAAGCTGAAAGAACCCAGATGCCCTTCAACAAGAATGGATACAGAAAATGTGGTACATCTACACAATGGATTTACTCAGCTATCAAAAACAATGACTTCATGAAATTCATAGGCAAATGGAATGAATTAGAAAATATCATGCTAAATGAGGTAACCCAATCACAAAAAAACACACAATGTGTGCACTCTCTGATAAGTGGGTATTAGCCCAAAAGCTCAAATTACCCAAGATGCAATCCATGAACCACATGAAACTCAAGAAGAAGCATGACCAAAATGGGCATGTTGTTGTTGCTTCTTATGGAATAATTTAAGAGATACTGGCATTAAATTTTCTGGAAAAATCTAGGAGAATTCTGCTTTTCTAAAACCATCTTGCCCTGATGTTTTTTTGTTTGGTAGATTTTAATGACTGCTTCTATCTGGCATATTACTGGTATATTTAAATTATTTACATGATCTTGATTTAACTTTGGTAAGTAGTATCAAATGATAAAAATTTCCACTTCATTTAGATTTTCAATTTGGTAGGATACAAATTTTAAAAGAATCTCCTTATCCTATAAGTGTCTCTTCTTAAGTCTTTTTATTTCTGATTGGGGGGGGGGGCTTGTTTGGTTGTTTGTTTCTGATTTTTAAAACTTTCAAAAGTCTTTATCTTTAGTTAACTTAGAGAAGGATTTCTTACTGATTTTTCACAAAGAACAAATTATTTTATTGATTCTTTGGATTGTTTTGTTTATTGTTATTGTATTGTTTTTTGACCCTCCCTATCCCCCTTTCTTACCCATCTTCCCTCTCCTTCACCTCTGAAGGCTGCCCCACAAGGGAGGGAGGGAGGGGCATGATCTTTCCCTGGGGCATCAAATATTATTTTTGGTCCCCTCTTTGAAAGAACAATTTTTTTGGTCATCATTCATCAGAGGAACACCCCCCCATTGTTGTTGCTATTGAAAACTGGTAAAACCTCTCTAGAAATCAGTCTAGAGGTTCCTCAGAAAATTGGACATTGCACTACCGTAGGATCCAGCTATACCAATCCTGGGCATATACCCAAAAAATTTCCAACATAGAGCAAAGATGCATGCTCCACTATGTTCATAGCAGCCTTATTTATAATAGCCATAAGCTGGAAAGAACCCAGATGCCCTTCAACAAAGGAATGGATACAGAAAATGTGGTACATCTACACAATGGAGTACTACTCAGCTATCAAAAACAATGACTTCATGAAATTCATAGGCAAATGGAATGAATTAGAAAATATCATGCTAAATGAGGTAACCCAATCACAAAAAAACACACAATGTGTGCACTCTCTGATAAGTGGGTATTAGCCCAAAAGCTCAAATTACCCAAGATGCAATCCATGAACCACATGAAACTCAAGAAGAAGCATGACCAAAATGGGCATGTTGTTGTTGCTTCTTATGGAATAATTTAAGACATACTGGCATTAAATTTTCTGGAAAAATCTAGGAGAATTCTGCACTAAAACCATCTTGCCCTAGCATGTTTTTGTTTGGGAGATTTTAATGACTGCTTCTATCTAGCTGTGGGTTACTGGTATATTTAAATTATTTACATGATCTTGATTTAACTTTGGTAAGTAGTATCAAATGATAAAAATTTCCACTTCATTTAGATTTTCAATTTGGTAGGATACAAATTTTAAAAGAATCTCCTTATCCTATAAATTGTCTCTTTTTAGAAGTCTTTTATTTCTGATTGGGGGGGGCTTGTTTGGTTTGTTTGTTTCTGATTTTAAAACTTTCAAAAGTCACTTTTATCTTTTATTAACTTAGAGAAGGATTTCTTATTGATTTTTTCACAAAGAACAAATTATTTTATTGATTCTTTGGATTGTTTTGTTTATTGTTATTGTATTGTTTTGAGCCCTAATTTTTTTTATTTTTTAATTACTTATTTTATTTTCACACATCCCTCCTTTCTATGTTGACCCTCCTTTCTATCCCACCTCCCAGAGTTCTTCACCCCATCTTCCCTCTCCTTCACCTCTGAAAGGCTGCCCCACAAGGGAGGAGGGAGGGCATGATCTTTCCCTGGGGCATCAAATCTCTATAGGATTTGCATATCCTCTCCCACTGGGCTCAAACAAGGTGTCCCTCTGCTACATATGTACTGGGGGCATCCACCAGGCCATTTATTCTCTTTGTTTGGTGACTTAGACTCTGGGAGCTCCCAGGGGTCTGGGTTAATTGACACTGTTGGTCTTCCTACAGGGTTGCCATTACATTCAGCTCCTTCAATCCTCCTACCTCTTCCATATGGGTCCCCAACCTATCTGCTTCTGTCTCAGTCGGCTGCTGGTAGAATCTCTGAGAGGACAGCCATGTTTAGGGCTCCTGTCTCCAAGCACAACAAAACATCAATAACAGTGTCAGGTTGGTGCCTATCCATGGAATGGATCCCAAGTTGGGCCAGTCTAACCCTAGACTGCCTTTGTTCAGTCTGCTTCATTTTTGTTCCTGCATTTCTTTTGGACAAGAACAATTTTGGGTCAAAATTTTTGGAGGTGAATTGGTGACCCATCCCTCCTTAGGGGTCCTAACTATCTACTAAAGGTGGTGTCTGTAGGTTCTGATCCCACTGTGGTTCATGTCAGCTAAGGTTACCCCCATTGAATCCTGAGAGCCTCTCACACCACAGGTCTCTGGCACTTTGTAGAGATTCTCCCCAACCATCTCCAGCATTCACATAGTTGCATTCATTATCCTGGCCCTCTGCGCTTCTCTCCTGTCTCCCACTCCCAATACCTGAGCATGCTCCCTTTTCTACTCCCTTCCTCCCTCTGTCTCCTGTGATTATTTTATTTACCCTTCTAAGTGTTACTGAAACTTCCTCACTTGGGAAGTTTTTTGCTAAACTTCTTTGCTAAACTTCTTATGGTCAGTGGGTTGTATCATGTGTATTCACTTTGGCTAATATGCACTTATCAGTAAGTATGGACCATGTGTGTCCTTTTGGGTCCTGTTTGCATCACTCAGGTTAATATTTTCTACTTTTACCCATTTGCCTACAAAATTCATGATGGTTGCTTCAAGTTTCTGGCTATTATGAATAAGGCTTCTATTATTTCTTCAGATTATCTTTTTTGTTCTAGAGCTTTCAGGTATGCTGTTGAATTCTTTATATAAAGACTCCCCAGAGGAACTCCGCCTTTTATGTCAGGAAAAGAAAAGCTTATCAACTTTCTCTGTATACTCAACAGCCAGGAAGTTTTTTATTGTGTTCCTATATTTGGTATCTCTGAATCCATAAACTGAGATTATTGATATTGAGGGATATCAATGACCAATAACTGTTGATTTCTTTTATTGTACTCTTGTGACTGCTGGTGGTGGTGGTAGTAGTGGTGGTCATATGTGTTTTGTTTCTATTAATTTTTCAGTAAGAGTATTCTGTTTCCTGGGTTTTGTCAATGTATTTAACCTCAATAAATTAGACTTTTGCCACTCACACATTTTTCTATGGCTAGATTTGTAGATAGATAGTATTTAAATCTGACTTTATTGTATTTTTGCATCTATGTTGATTGAGCAGGAAAATTATTAGCAAATAAGTATTTTGTGTGTGTTTGGTGGTTGCTTTGTACTGAGAAAAAAGCTATGAGGTATGATTAAATCATAAACTCTGATTATATTTGGGAGAAACAAAAGATACAGTTAATCTCTGGCTAAAACAGCAAAAATTTTCAGTTTTTACCATTAAATTATTATTTCAAAATTCTTAGACATACTGTATCTTATGTTTGCAGTGTTTCCCCTCCCCCATATTATGGTTTATTCTTTAATATGTTTTAATTTAAATTTAAATTAATAATAATTAAAATAATAATTTAAATCTTGTACTTTAGATTTTGGTTACTATCTTGCCACAATAAGTGTTACTGTTTTTCAAGTTTGATTCCCTTCCCAAATGTCTTATTTAAAGAGAAAGTTGAACTTAAAAAAAAAATTTAGCTGGGTAGAGTCATATGTGTGAGAATCATACAGACTGCAGTAGATCCCTCCAGAGCCTTCTGGACTTAGAGTTTCTAATGAGGTATCAGTTGAAATTGTATTGTGTCTGCTTTATATGCTCCATCTTTTCCACTTGTTTTTAATACCCTTTTTTGTTATATGTGTGGGATGATCTGTGGTATCCACAGAAATGTGGGAGGAAGGAAGGGTGCAGCTGATGTTTTGTTGCATCACTAAAGACGACATTGAAGAATAAGCTCTGGGGGAATAAGAGAAGAGAAGGTCTGCAGGTAATCTACCTCATTCTCTGTTGAGTATATCCTCCATATTTTTTCTTTTGTCAATGTCATTCTCTGACAGTTTCCCACATGTATTCAATACCTCTGAGGTTCACTCACTCCTTCTAGCACTTGTCAAGTAATTCCATCTTTCATCATCTCTTTGCCAGTTTCATGATGTTTTTCATTTGGTACATCACCTCTTTGGTTTAATCATCATCATCCTCACGACCTTTGCATTTAGAATGTACTTGGGGACCAGTGTAGTTATCAACTGTTATGTAAATGAAATGATTAACTTATTTCTTTGACTGTTTTGCAGGGTATAGTTTAGCAAGGAAGGATAATATAATTTGCTCATTTTATTACTACCCATACTTATGCAGAAACAACCAAAAAATTTATCCTTAATTGTTGAGAGTTCCTTAAAGCTATGTGTGTATTGCCTGGTATGATGCAACTCTCAGTCCTCATCTTATAATCATTATGACTTTATTTCCACTATGCCTTAGAATGCCTATGCATTATAAAGTACTTGTGTATGGATAGACATCACTTACTTCAGAATCTTCCACAGTCAGATCTCTTGGCCTTCATCACAGATCACTTAAGATAGGCTTCTTGGGGGCTGAAGAGATTGCTCTGTGGTTAAGAGCATTAATTATTCGTCCAGAGGTCCTGAGTTCAATTCCCAGAAACCACATGGTGGCTCACAACTATTTATAATGGGACCCACTGAAAACATGTACAATGTAGTACTCATATAAATGAAATAATTCTTTTTTTAAAAAAAGATAGGTTTCTTGGAGTTTGAATGAAAATGTCACCTGTTGATGTACATAAAAACAAACATTTAGATTTTTTTACAATAAGTAGATTAAGCTCAAGGACAGCATTGAGTTCATCCTTCTTTGATACGAATTCCTACCACCATGAATTTTCATGGGCGCTCATAGTAACTTTGAAATGAAATACTACTTTGATAAATGTCTCTTGCCTGCACTTAAGCTATAGGGAATGTCCGTAGATATTTTCAGTATGAACAGAATAGGAGAACTTCATTCATGGATACAAAGTCCTGCACAATTTTATTTTAGTGAATATATTTCCAAGCCATACATAAGACATATTAGGGTGAAAATACACATGATAACAATTTACAATTCAAGATATAATTGATGCAAGCTGGTAGAATAAGCAAAACCTAATTTTCAAATAAAGTGTCATTATTACATGAATTAGTTAATGACACAGACATCATGTTTCTTAAGTAAGTCAAAGATAGAATTCTACTCTTGAAGTATATACTGTACAATATAAAAGCAACAGCAAAATGCTCATAATAGTAGCAAAGGGACAAGTTGTGTATGTGTAAAAAGCTTGAGAAAATATGAGTAGAGTTCCATGGTCATTAAAGAAAAGAGAGCAAGATATCAGAGAAGAAACTTGATACTTCTAAAAATAACCTTGATAAATGCTAGCCCAAAATATAAAGCAGAGGGCTGGAGAGATGGCTCAGCAGTTAAGAGCACTGACTGCTCTTCGAGAAGTCATGAGTTCAAATCCCAGCAACCACATGGTGGCTCACAACCACCCGATTCACTCTTCCGGTGTGTCTGAAGACAGTGACAGTGCACTCGTCATATATAAAATGAATAAATAAAATCTTTAAAAAAATATAAAGCAGAGAAAATCCCTTGATAAGGTTGATAGTGTCCAGAAATATAAAGATTTAATGTAATAGAAATATGGCATTATAAACTGAGGTACATGTTTTTTATTTCAAGGTAAAATTCACAAATGTTTAGGAGCAGAATATTCAAAAACTATTTTTAATACCTAGTAATAGTTCTCTACCTATGTGCTAACAAATAATGCCATAGATAAATGTTACAACATTATACTAGTGAAGGAATTAAGCTCCAAAAATGTAATAGTGTTTATTAGTTTGAAATCATTCAGGGTATTAACCAAATTGGAGTTCCCAAGAGATTTTATGAAAATAAGTAACTATGGGTCCCAAATCTGACAACACAATTTAAGTAGTGAATTTCAAACAGTAATGACAGTATTGTAAAAAAAAATATGTCCAGGATTAGACGTTTTTCATAAGGTGATGTCAGAATCAAATTGCAATTATACAATATTGCTCTGAAATGTTATGACTCATAAAATATATGCAACAGAGTCACAAATTGCAGGAAAGCATACAAAGGGAGAGCAAAGGCAGTGGGCTGTTTGATTTTTTTCAGCATAGGCAAAGAGCACAGTATAGATTTGAAATAATGCACAGAATCCTTAAAAATGCCTTTCTGAAACAATAAAAAGAGGTGAATCAGGAAGTACTTCAATGAGCTGGGCATAATTAATTTATTAAGGGGAGAAAGGAACACTTGGGGTTTGGGATTTAGCTCAGTGGTAGAGCGCTTGCCTAGCAAGCTCAAGGCCCTGGGTTTGGTCCCCAGCTCCAAAAAAAAAGAAAAGAAAAGGAAAAAGAAAAGAAAGAAAGGAACACTTGATACACAGTCACTTTCATTTGTAAACAGATATGGATCAGTGTGTGAAGTGCCCAGAAAGTCACTATGCCAACGCAGAGCAGAACCACTGCCTCCGGAAATCTGTGAGCTTTTTGGCCTATGAAGAGCCACTGGGGATGGCACTCACGATCACAGCACTGGGCTTCTCTGTACTCACAGCGGTGGTTCTTGTAGTCTTTGTGAAGCACAGAGATACACCCATTGTCAAGGCTAACAACCGGTCTCTCAGCTATATCCTGCTATTGACACTCTTCATCTGTTTCCTCAGTTCCTTGCTCTTCATTGGACAGCCCAGCACAGCCACTTGCATCTTGCAGCAGACAGCATTTGGAGTTTTGTTTACTGTGGCTCTCTCCACAGTGTTGGCCAAAGCCATTACAGTGGTTATTGCATTCAAGGCCACTGTTCCAGCTAGAATGGTGAGGTGGTTAATGGTATCAAGAGCCCCTAATTTCATCATTCCCTTCTGCACACTGGTCCAACTTATTATCTGTGGAATCTGGTTGGTTACCTCTCCACCCTTCATTGATCAAGATACTCATGCTGAGCATGGTCACATCATCATTGTGTGCAACATGGGTTCAACAGTTGCCTTCCACACTGTCCTGGGGTACCTCTGCTCCTTAGCACTTGGGAGCTACGCCATGGCCTTCTTGTCCAGGAATCTGCCTGACACATTCAACGAAGCCAAGTTCCTGTCATTCAGCATGCAGGTATTCTTCTGTGTTTGGATCACATTCCTCCCTGTCTATCACAGCACGAAGGGAAAGGTCATGGTGGCTATGGAAGTATTCTCCATCTTGGCTTCCAGTATAGCACTCCTTGGATTGATTTTTACACCCAAGTGCTACATTATATTGTTAAGGCCAGAAAAAAATTCCTGTCTTGGCGTCAGGCACAAAAAACATTCAAGAAGAAATATCCATTTAAATTTAGTTAAAAATTAAAATATATCTATGATAGTAAGTTAAATATTATGGTTTAATTCAGTGCTCCAGCATTCTAAATGTCTTATTCAGGTATAATATGATGTGATTGTGTACACTCATAGTTCTTTATCCAATTTTATTAAACTCCCTTTGTACTGAAACCATTAATTTTATTTTATGTTTTAGATTCATTGAATGGTTTTTTTTGTTTTACTATGTACCCTTTATTGCCCTACTTTGCCATATTTATACCAATGTATCATCAACTAATGGACACAATGTGTTTTACTTTGCATTCGAAGTGCTGCTGTGGAAGATGTGTCACCATATCCAGCCATGGTGTAATCTTTGTGCCCTTCTTTCCTTTAAAAAAATCATATAATTGATTTGTTTAGTTTTGGACTCCAGAATATTCTATTATATTCTACTCTGAAGGCTGACCATTATTAGAACAAAGTGTCTCTCAAGATTCAATTTAACAGGTTCTTATTTCCAATGATCAGAAAAAAAAATAGTATGGTGTTGAATGCAGTACAAGTTCCTTCTATTTTAATATATCATTCTTTTGTTACATGAGAGAAAATGAAGCCTCTTACTCAGGGGAACTACAAAAGAGCCTGAGTTGTAAATAGCATTTGTTTACAAACTTAGAGCTCATAAACAAGATGGGAGTGATTTGATTAGGTTTTTCATAGGCTGTTATGTGCACACCACATTGGAAAGAAGCATGCAGGTTAGCTCAGATTACTAAGAGCACTATGGAAGATGGAGTTAGTAAAACTCTACAGCAGACGTAATATGGAGGTTATATACTTCATTGAAAAATTAAAAGTCTTTCTTAGAGACATGAAAGTAATGTATAAATTCCAATGAATGTTGAATGTTGAATGTTGAAAAATGAATGTTGAAAAACGTTATCATAGAGTCTTCATATGTGCCCAGTGCTAAGGCTGTCCCACAGTCCTTCAGAACCAAAACCAACCTGCACAAGGCTGGTCTACCAGAAGCACTCTCCCTTCTCTTTTTTTTTTTATCTTTATTAACTTGAGTATTTCTTATTTACATTTCGATTGTTATTCCCCTTCCCGGGTTCTGGGCCAACATCCCCCTAACCCTTCCACCTCCACTTCTATATGGGTGCTACAGTGTACTTATATATAATAAATAAATAATTTTTTTGGAAAAGCAATGTGCTTTTATTTATTTTTCTTACATATTTTCTTTTTTTCCTCCATCTTTATTAACTTGTGTATTTCTTAATTACATTTCAATTGTTATTCCCTTTCCCGGTTTCTAGGCCAACATCCCCCTAACCCCTCCTCCCCCCTTCTTTATGGGTGTTCCCCTCCCCATCCTCCCCCCATTGCCGCCCTCCCCCCAACAATCACGTTCACTGGGGGTTCAGTCTTGGCAGGACAAAGGGCTTCCCCTTCCACTAGTGCTCTTACTACACTATTCATTGTTACCTATGCAGTTAGAGCCCTGGTCAGTCCATGTATAGTCTTTGGGTAGTGGCTTAGTCCCTGGAAGCTCTGGTTGGTTGGCATTGTTGTTCATATGGGGTCTCAAGCCCCTTCAAGCTCTTTCAGTCCTTCCTCTGATTCCTTCAACAGGGGTCCCATTCTATTCCACTGGTCTATCTGTCTGTCTCTATACCAATACCATGCAGTTTTTATCACTATTGCTCTGTAATACTGCTTGAGTTCAGGGATAGTGATTCCCCCGGAAGCCTTTTTATTGTATAGTTTTAGCTATCCTGGGTTTTTTGTTATTCCAGATATATTTGGAAATTGTTCTGTCTAACTCTCTGAAGAATTGGATTGGTATTTTGATGGGGATTGCATTGAATCTGTAGATCGCTTTTGGTAAAATGGCCATTTTTACTATATTATTCCTGCCAATCTATGAGCATGGGAGATTTTCCATCTCTGAAATTTTCTTCAATTTCTTTCTTCAGAGGCTTGAAGTTCTTATCATACAGATCTTTCACTTGCTTGGTTAAAGGCACACTGAGGTATTTTATATTATTTGGGACTATCATGAAGGGTGTTGTTTCCCTAATTTCTTTCTCGGCTTGTTTCTCTTTTGTGTAGAGAAAGGCTACTGATTTATTTGAGTTAATTTTATACCCAGCCACTTTGCTGAAGGTGTTTATCAGGTTTAGTAGTTCTCTGGTGGAACTTTTGGGATCACTTAAGTATACAATCATATTGCCTGCAAATAGTGATATTTTGACTTCTTCCTTTCCAATCTGTATCCCTTTGATCTCCTTTTGTTGTCTGATTGCTCTGGCTAGGACTTCGAGGACTATATTGAATAAGTAGGAAACGAGTGGGCAGCCTTGTCTAGTCCCTGATTTCAGTGGGATTGCTTCAAGTTTCTCTCCACTTAGTTTAATATTAGCTACTGTTTTGCTGTATAGGGCTTTTACTATGTTTAGGTATGGGCCTTGAATTCCTGTTCTTTCCAGGACTTTTATCATTAAGGGATGATGAATTATGTCAAATGCTTTCTCAGCATCTAATGAAATGATCATGTGGTTTTTACCTTTCAGTTTGTTTATATAGTGGATTACGTTGTTGGTTTTCCGTATATTAAACCATCCCTGCATCCCTGGAATGAAGCCTACTTGATCATGATGGATGATTGTTTTGATGTGCATAAATAAATCTTTAAAAAAAACAAAAGGAAACAAAAACATCTCATTTTGGAAATTATAGTGTGTCATAGTATGTCACATGGTATACCATTTTGTTGACACAGATATACTTGCACATATATGTTCATTGCTACACATTAACAAAATCACAGAAGTAAAGTTTCCTAGCCTAAAGGAGATGTCTATACTATTACAAGAAGTATACAGAGCACAAAATAGATTGCACCAGGATAAAAAATAAACTTGCCACATAGTAATCAAACACTAAACATACAAAACAGAGAAAGAATATTAGAAGCTGCAAGTGAAAAATATGAAATAATATATAAAGTCAGACCTACTAAAATTATACCCTACTTCTCAACAAAATCTTTAAAAACCAGAAAGTGGAAAGGGTCATCCAGTCACAACAGAGAAATACTTGAGCTAACGGATTTTATAAACCAAATGGGCATAACACACGTTTGCAGCACATTTCACCCAAACAAAAAACAATATAATTTCTTGACATTTAACTGAACTTTCTCCAAAATTAACCACATACTTGGGTAAAAAGTAAGTCTTTAGAATACATGAAAACTGAAGTACTCCTACATCCTATCATACCACCATGGATTAAAGTTGGAAAAGAAAGAGAATAACAGAAACAGAAAACTTACTAACCATGAAAACTGAACAACAATCTATAGAATCAAAAAATGGGTTAAGGATATTTTGGTTGTGAGCCTAACCTTTTAATGCCTGAGACATCTCTCTGGATTTCCTTGGAAGAAGTAAATAGAATAGATTTTCCATGGGTGGGATGAGAACAGGAGGGATTAGGTATGGGGAGATTGATGGAAGGAGAGAGTACATGGAGTCTACTAAATTGGGGGCGTATTTGGGGGTGGGGTGAGAAAGAAGCCTAATGCTATGAAAATTCCCTAGAAATTATGGGAGTAACCCTAGTGAAATCCCATAGTAATGGGGCGTAAGGAGCACTAACAAACCATCTTCTGCAAACAAGCAAGGCTACCAGTGGTGGGACTGGGACACCAATCCAGTCACAAAGGTTTCAACCCACAATCTGTCCAACATGCAGTCTTTCCTGCCTGCAAGATGTGCAGGAGCAATGCAGACACTAAACTTGTGGGAGTGGCCATTGACTGAACTATCTTGAGGTTCATGCAACAAGAGGAAGCCGTGACAGACAGTTCCTGGATAGGTAGGAGCTGGGCAGTGAAGAGTGCAGAGACCTAGGATAGAACCAAATATGACTGGAAAAAGAAAATCAAAATCAATGAAATGATTATTAATAATATTCTGCTATACTCACAGATCAGTGACTAGCTCCAATTTCATCAAAGAGGTTTCCTCCAACAGCTGATATTTGCGGAGGCAGACACTCACAGTCAAACATTAGGCAGTACTGAAGAAACCATGTGGAAGAGGAGGAGAAAGAATTATCATAGCCAAGGAGGTTGAAGATAACAGGAAAGCTAGCCCACAGAATCAACTAACCTGGGCCCGAATGGGCTCACAGGGACTGTAGAGGCAATCATGAATACTGCACAGGTCTCTGCTAGCTTATCTGCATATATGTATGGTTGCTTAGCTTGGTGCTCTTGTGGGACTCCTAACAGTAGGTATGTATTATGTGTGTATAGGGGATGGGGCTTTGAATCTTTTGCCTGTTGGGATCCTTTTCCCACTACTGGCTTGCCTCATCCAGCTTTGATATGAAGGCCTCTGCCTCATATTATCATGTCTTCTCGTGCCATGTTCAGCTGACGTACCTGGGAGGCATGCTGTTTTCTGAAGGCAAACAGGAGGGGAGGAAGAGGGAAGGAGACTGGGAGCAGTGAAGGGAGTGGAAATTATGGTTGGGATGCATTGTATGAAAAAATAAAAAGAAACAGAAAGAAAAATGGGTCAAGACACAAATAAAGGAAGAAAATAAAAGACTTTCTAGAATTCAATGAACATGAAGACACAACATACTGAAAATTATGGAAGACAATGAAAGCAATGCTAAGAGGAAAAAAATTCATAGCACTAAGTGCCTACATAACACAACCTGACAATCTCTTCTAGCAACTTAAAAGCTCACCCGAAAGTTCTTTAACAGCATTTCTCAAACTGTAGGTTGTGACTCTGCCTAAAACATTAGAAAACACTATTCCTGATGGTCATGGGAATTGCCAGGTGGGTCCAGGTGGGTCTGCCCACACACAGGTATACCCACATATGAGCATGTATGAACTGTATTAACCTATAACAGCATTAGGAATGTTGAGAACCACTGGTATACAGCTTGGCCTAATGTGACCTTGCCCTCTTGGCTATATACAATTTGAACTAATGACCTTACCCTTGTAACAATACACAGCCTTAATTCATGTGACCTCACCCTTGAAACTGTGTGTAGCTTCAGCTCAAGTGAACTCTGCTCATAAGTGCCTAACCCTCAAAGTATATACTATCCTATTCCCTGAAAAAAGATGTTTGATATGTGAGACCTTAGTCTCCTTCATGTTTAGGTTCTCCAACTCCAGCGTCATGTTGCCAAATAGAGTGGTAAGAATGTAAAAACATATGTACTCTTCTATCCCATGCATATAAATAAAATGGAATTTTGACATATGCTTTCTGTTCTCAACAGAAAACTACAATAAGAAGGTAGCAGAAGTTGATCAAATAATAATTAAACACAACTTGGTTATATAAAGAGGTAATAACCATTCATTTATGAAAAGCAGCAGAATAGAAAGCTCATGAGAGGGCTGGAGAGATGGCTTAGAGGTAAAGAGCACTGGCTGCTCTTGCAGAGGTCCTGTGTTCAATTCCCTGCAACCACATGTAATGAATCTGATGCCCTCCTCTGGTGTTTCTGAAGACAGCGATCATGTACTCACACACAATAAACAAACAAACAAATAAGAAAGCTCATGAGAAAATAAAGGGAAGGTGAGTATAAATATTAAGTTCTACCATTTGAGATTTTAATAAATTGTTTTGGTGAAAAGGAGAATGATTCTCATGATCATATTTCAGTAAGTATTTTTTTCCTGAATGCCCTACTTTTTAGCTTTGTAAAAAAAAAAAAGTAATGTTTTGGTGATATTAGGTGTGTTAACTTTTGCACATTTCTCTGTAAATTTCCTTAAAGCTGATACTACTGGTAAAGAGGAAAAAAAATCATGGTGAAGGTAAATAATGGGGAAGGTCCTCAGCCACAGCAAGAAAATTAGAACCAACTCCCACTGGAGAGATTGCTGGCAGGTGTCAGCATAAGGAAGGGCATTGCTTGTTCAGGGTGATTTGGTAGGTAACAACCAGAACAATTTGTAGGACTCCCTGTTTCAAGTCACATAAAGTCAAGATGATTGGTAACGAGAACAAATTAAGAAAAGTTGACACTACCTATGACTAACACATTTCTGACCTGCAAGTTTATAACACAGTTAAATATTTCATCTTAGTATAGGAGGGAAGAAGTCTCTTCTGATACTTTGGCTTCAAACATCATTCTTGTCAAGGAATTACACCATTTCTTTGTGTCTCTTTCTCAGACTTGAATACCAAGTCCAATAGAACTCTAGATAAAAGAGCCATTAAAAAAATGGGTCCTTATTCATAAATGATGACCCAATTCCATTATCGGTAGGCTGTTTTTATTTATAAAATTAAAATTTTAAAGACACTGCAGGTTATGTATGCTGGGGAGAATTTATCCTGAAGAATAGAAAATGGAAAACAGACAAAGGCAAACAGGTAACATGCTTTTCACAGGAGTTGACATTGACAGTCATTTGAGAAAAGGAAAACAAAGCACTGTAAAAAGGGAGGAAGTAGGAAAGGTGATGGATTCTGCAAACCAGCATTCCTGTAAGAACAGTCAATGTGTCCACTCCCCATGCACAGAGAGTATACGTTTACCTGAGAACAGGGCATCTACCATTACCCTTCTGCTCAGATCTTTGCAAGAAACTGCTTCTCAAAATTTCACCTTCCTGATAATCTGGATTTGAAGCCAACAACAAACTCCCACCTCCTACTATACCCAAAGACTGGAAAGCAGGAATCCTACATGAGCTCACCCCTTTCCCTGAACAAAGGCAGATGTACTTCCCCACAAGGTCCTAGAGGCAGGCCAAGCCTAGGGTCTGCCATTTTGGCACTTAGGTACCCTGATTTGTAAGCAAGAGGAAGGACTACAATGTGGACCTGTGCAGGTGACTTGACTTGCGATATATTACACATGCAGACCTACATTTCCAAAGAGCCTGAACATGGCTATCAGTCAGACACCCAAAGAACTCCTTGGTTTATATTTCCATGGGGCATTTGTATAAAACAACATTGATGCTTCTACTGAGAATAACTAATGAAATCTGCAGCTTAGCAGCAGCTGAAACAATCTCTCAATCTGGGTGAAAAATCTAGATGCTTAGGACCAAGAAGGAGGAAATCAATGTTCCACCATTGCCTCCACTGAGGTATTCTGTTGGGTTTCCATGTCCCAGCCTAAAATATCATATGCTGAAACATTGCAGTGAGATTCATGAGTAGATTCATTCACAAGTTTCCTTTTCACAACACCATTGCTTCTCCTGAATGCACTGTCAAAAGCACATGAGACACATGAGAAACAGAAAGCAAAATTCATACCAAAACATGAGATCTCAGTATTGTAAAATACCTTTGCTGTTAAGATACATGCCCAACCTCCATCCGCCAACATCACTGTCCTTGTTGGCACTTCAACATCTATTAAAAGATAAATATTCTCTCATGTTTGAGTCTTCTTTGCAAAGCAGGACTTCATTAATTCAATTGCACCAAGAATGTAATGCACAGTACTGAGAAATGACTTTGTGCATCATTCAGACACCACACATACTTTCTCCCATCAATCCCAAAGTCGCAGAAAACTGGTAAGTTTTAAATTATTATAAGTAATAAAGACCCATAGAATTTTAAGAGCTCAATATTGTTCCTGTGTATAATCAATTCCTTGAGTTAGAAATGAAAGTGGAAACTTAACTTTAAAAGGCCCTAAAGACAAACTGTTCCAACACCATCTCATAGGAAGCACGTCAAACATAAAGTAAGCCTCTACACCAACGTCCAATTTTGCACTCTAAGACACTGTCAAAAAAGAAAGGTTAGGGTTGGGGATTTAGCTCAGTGGTTAGAGCGCTTGCCTAGGAAGCGCAAGGCCCTGGGTTCGGTCCCCAGCTCCGAAAAAAAAAAAAAAAAAAAAAAAAAAAGAAAGGTTAGCAGCCCATGGTGTCATCTCCGTCTCCGTCCCGCAGAAAGGAGCGACACCACGATGTTCTTCTCAAAGCAGTTTATTCAGGAACCTTTCTTTCTGCATGCAAGCAGCAATCTCTTACCCCCAAGCACACTCCCCTACTAACAAACCTGTAACCATGCCCCATCAGTCCAGTCTATGTAGTCTCAGTTCATAGGTCTATGCCAACCGGCCTGATCGTGTGTCATGGTGCGCTTGCGCAGCTCTCACGATGGGCGTGGCTTACTTTTGGGTGTATGAGGAAGTCAAGTGCTATCATAAGACTTGGCAGCAGTCCTGTGCGCCATCTTGGGCTTGCCGCCACACCCGCTCCCCACACCATGGTAGGAGGAAGGAAATAAAAACAAAACAAAACAACCTCTTTGTAGGCAAAAATAAAATTAAAAAAGACCCAGCATTTAGGGATTTTGGCAGGACTACAATGAGAGCATCCGTGCTCTCCTGCAACACAGCTATGCTTCCCCTTACTCAGAGTGAAGGCAGGAAGATAAACCCATATTAACTCAGAGTCTTGGTCACAGTCATTTCTTGGGTAACTGAATTTGAAATAATAGCTACTAAAAAGACATCTCTGAAGATTTAATGGCACCGCTATTAGACGCATGATGTCCTCTCCTCTCTGACTCTACGGTGCCGACTCCACGCCTGCAGAACGCACGCTGTACTCGCTGAGGTTCAGGGAACAGTCTGCTCGGGCCATGCAAAGAAGGCACCACACACCGCGTGCCAGGCTGTCACTGTGAGTTTCAACACCACACATGATTCGATTTAAGAGACAGTTTTCCTAACCTGACTAGCAACCAAATATTTGAGACAGAGACCTATTGATTTATTCAATAAGTTTTTAATCAGAATAACTTAGCACAAGTTTTAAGCCCCTATGCTACCTCGCTACTTCCCAGCCACACTCTGAGTTACTTGCATTCGGTCTCTGCTTGGCTCCTTGGTGTACCTGGGTGTCCCCATGGAGAACCCCCTTGGTGAATCGTGCCTGATCCCATAGCAACAATCTCCTCCTTCCTCTACCTCATGGCCCTTCTTCTCTTGTACCCTCACCTGCCTTGTGGTGAGCACCTTCTCCCTGCTCTTCTCCCTGGGACCCCTGGCTCTCTGCACACTCATTTGAGTTAATTGGGGAGCATTCATTACACCACATTGATATAGGAGATTCTTCAAAATTCATGACCATTCCCATGTCCGGGCTTTAATGAGATCTCAGCACACAGAAATCAGCATCTGAATACGCAGTGCAGAAGACCAAACCTCAACAACTTTTAATTTAAAATCAAGGACAATGCATGTCAAAGACGCATGTCTCTGACTGGCCATGTTCCCAGAGCTAATCTAGTTTGATTTATAGACATGAGGCTGGCAAGCGTGATGTGTAATTTTGACAAACTTGGGCTCTCCCACGCTTGAACCAAATGCTGTCTGTCTTCTACGCTTGTCAAAGCTGCTGTAGTAAGAGAACAAAACAAAGTTGAAAACGATGGCTCAGAGGTTAAGAGCATTTGGTGATCTTACAGAGGTCCCAGGTTCAGCATCCACATGTGGCTCACAACCTCCTGAAACTCTAATTCCAGGATCTCAGATCTCCTCGCTTCTCTGGGCACTTGCCACACACTTGATGTGCCTATATATATCGAGTCAAACCCTTATATACATAAAACAAAAATACTTAAAAATGAAACACACACGAATCTGCTTTTACTAAAAAGCATTATGTATGTCTTGTCCTCTTTGGTTCTGACTCCTACTCTGTGCTGACTCTAACCTCCTTCGTGCCCAGCCTGGTCTCCACAATGCAGTCATCCCCCAGCCTCTGCATGGAGAGTGCTAAGGTTGCAGGACAGTTGTGTGCTGCCACAGCCTGCCGAACTACTTTAATACATAATTCTTGTTTCTAAACTTAACCTCACATCTGAACACCAGAGACGGACATGGGGACACTGGATCTCTGTACAACAGAGACAGACATGGGGACACTCGGTCACTTTAACTATTCTTCTTAACATGAGCAATGTATGGAATCTCATCCTCTGGCTTTCCTTTTTGTCCCAAAAGATGGGGGGGGGTTACTTGTAGAAAGTAGCTCACTGGGGAAAAAGATTTTTTTAACAGTCTATTCTTTCTAATAATAAAAATTATTATTATTTTACAGGGATGTTTTATATGTCTGTGTGCACACCAGGAGGACAGAAGGGAACAAGGGATTCCTATGAACTGTTCCTGGCAGCTCAAAGCCACAGTGTGAATGTGGGTGCTGGGAACCCAACACTGCTCATCCACATCTCAGCTCCCTCCCTCTTTCCGCCCTTCCTCATCACTGGTCTCTACAGGAGACATACTAGTTGAGGCTGGCCCAGGCCTGTTTGGATGCAAAACCTAGGTTTCTGACCTAAAACCTCTTTAGATCACCTTTCTGTTCCTTCCACCAACCCCTGCCCTTCCCTACATCCACGGGTCAGAAGGACAGGCCAGACTACCCAACCTAGCCACACATCTGCTACAGGACCCCAATAGTTAGGTAAACTCAATAGAAATTGAATTCGGTTTAGGTTTTTTTTTTTTTTTTTTTAATCCCCTTTCTGTTTTCAGCTCCATGTAGGAAATATGACACAGGGAAGGGAAATGATCAGAATGCCTGGTGTCTAGGGCAAACACTAAGCCTTATATCCCAGCTCAGATGACTGGGACCATACTAAATAGCTTACCCCGATTTCCTGGCTTCCACACAGGTCCTTCTATTTAATAGAAACAATCTGTTGCTAATGCTGCTTAGGCTGATCATAGATACTGTGTCCGTAGTTTGGGCCAAACGTACATAAACTCATTTTCCCGTTTTCTCTTACTCCTTGGAGTTTTTCGCTTAAATAATAAGGGACCAGAATATGGCGCGGTCACCTTCAGCAAGCACCGCGGTCGCCTTCCCAAGCACCATTCATTGGTCCCAGGCTCGGACACTGCAGCACCCAGGCACTGAGTCTGTCCCAAACTGTGTCCTGAATGCACAACGTTCGCGAACGACATGGCAAAATCCTATGGCAGAACACATGGGGAAGTGACAAAAGAGAAGCAAAAGACAAGAATGAAAACAGGGCTGATACTCATCTGCAGCTGTCAGTCAGCACAAACCGAGGCGTGACAACCCAGTTTCCTACCAGCCCGGCCACCACTCACCTCATGCTGCAGCCCACAGAGCCGGGAACAAACTCCGCCCGCAGACACCCACAATTCCAATGGTCCATATCAAAACACACGCGCTGTCCTAACCACAAACTCCTTAGGATCCAAGAGGGTGTGTCCCCTAGGTCACTTCCGGTTCTTTCTTAATGGTTACCTCAGCATACACACCTCCCACTTGTGGTAAGGCATGCATGAGCGCTACCACTGACAGAGGTAAATCTTGCCAGTACTTACAATGGCTCATCTAGTGATTCTTATTCTCTCAGAAAGACCACAGCTGCACTCACGCTCCAATGATAAAGAGGACGCCATCAAAGTTCCTTACAATGGGACAAGGCCGAAGGAATGTGATGCACTGAAAGTCCAACGCTGTCTCACATGGCCAGGGGCATTGTTTACCACCAGCATTTGTATCTATTTCTAGGAGACTGTGGTATTATATCCTCCTTAAAGTACTTTTTCTAGTATGGAATCTCATCCTCTGGCTTTCCTTCTTGTCCCAAAAGATGGGGGGGGGGGTTACTTGTAGAAAGTAGCTCACTGGGGAAAAAGATTTTTTTAACAGTCTATTCTTTCTAATAATAAAAATTATTATTATTTTACAGGGATGTTTTATATGTCTGTGTACACACCAGGAGGACAGAAGGGAACAAGCACCACCTGGTTTTCCAGAATTTCTTTCCTTACTGTTACACTGTAGTCAGTAAACATTTCACAATGCCCATCCATCTTTAGACTGAACCACAGCTCACTCCCCAAGAAGATGGAGTGCTTGCCTCATACACAGTGATGAGTCACTGAAGAGAGACAGAGCTGAAGCTGCACATGCATGAAATCAGCAGTTAGTATCTGTACACGAGAGAGAACGTGGTGGGATTGTCTTTCTAGTCCTCTAGTACCTCACTCATATTTTCCAATTTACTCCATCTTTCTATGAGTTTCATTTTTGATGACCCAATAAAAAATTCCATTAAATTTATGCCAGAGTTCATTATACATCTATCTGTGTTGCTGAACCTATAGACTGAGTCCATTTATTTGCATTTGTGAAAATTGTGGAAGGAGTAGTGGTAAGCATGGATATGTTAGCATCTCTTTGCTATGATATGGATTCCCAGTGTATGTGTAGCTAGACATGATTAGCTGGATCACAGGGTAGATCTACTTTTAGTAATTTTAGAAAACACTATTGAGGCTGCATAATGAATCCCTATCTCAAAAACACATCTAAACAAACAACCAAAGAACAACAACCAAAACCCTACTGACTTCATTAACATTGCCACAACTAAGTTCCCCTCCAACAGTGTATAAGGGCTCCCTTTTCTTCACATCCTAAGCAGACCTTGTTGTCCTTTTATGATGAGCATTCTGACCCATGTGAGATGGAAATTTAAACCAGTTTAATTTGCCTTTCCCTTACATGTTAGGTTATAACACTACAGAGAATTATTAAAAGTATGTCTTCTGAGAATTCTCTGCCTGTTCAGTCCCTTTTCTTGTGGTTTTATCATTTGGATATTTATTTATTTATTTATTTATTTATTTATTTATTTATGGTTTGGAGTTTTTCACTTTGTTATTTGGATTTTTTTTTCTTTTTCCACACTTTTTTTTTTGAACATTAAGTTCTGATCCACAGCGACTAGGATCAGGCGGCTCAGGATCTTTCCCATTTGTTGTCAAAGTGTGTTTCTTGGGGAATAGCAGACTGGAGCTTCAACTGAACCCAGGTACCCTTACCTTTCGCTTTCTATTCTGATTATTTCCCCTTACCCTTTTCAGGACACTATCTGAGCTATTAGAAATGCTTATTTTCATTTTGCTGGAAGTTAAGTGTATGAAGTACCTTCAATACTGAAAGAGTAAAAATTAATGTGAATTTCTACAGAACCATTTCAAATGCAAAATTTATTTGTAAATAAGTTAATTAAGTGATATATATTTGGATTAATTTTGGTGTGTTATTGTTGTTTGCAAGCTTTTATTTTATTCATGTTTTAAATTGTTTATTTTATTTATTACATCTCAAATATTGCCCCTCCTCAAGGTCCCCCCTCCTAGAGTCTGTCCCCCTCCTCTTCACCTCTTAGACGGTCCCCCAGCCCCTACTCCAGTCATCCCCTATCCCTGGGGTATAAAGTCTCTACAGGATTAGGTACATCCTCTCCCACTGAAGCTGGACAAGGCAGTCCTCTGCTGCATTATGTGCCAGGGCCAAAAAGTACAGAGTACCAATGATACACTCCACAGACCATAACAGTTAAACAAGAAGTGTTTCAGGCTGGAGAGATGGCTCAGAGCTTAAGAGCACTGTCTGCTCATCCCAGGTCCTGAGTTCAATTCCCAGCAACCACAAGGTGGCTCACAACCATCTGTAATGAGATCTGGTATACTCTTGTGGCCTGCAGGTATACATGCAGACAAAAAGCTGTATGGTGTATACATAATAAATAAATAAATAAATAAATAAATAAATAAATAAATATTTAAAATAAATAGAAAATAATGATATATTAAAAAAATAAAGTGCTTCAATCCTAATTTGAAGGGGGACAAAATAATCATAGGAGGCAGAGGGAGGAAGAGTGGAAGATGGAACTGAGCTGGGAAAGGGAAAGAGAAACAGGATCAGGTATGGTCCACCCTCAAGCAGCCCCTCATGGCGATTGACTAGAAGTTGACCCCAAAAGGCTATAACAAGAAGTTTTTATACATTTTAGGGGTATAGGTTACATCAGCAAGGTTACAGTTTAAACTTATTGGCTAAGCATATTGACCTTTGAATCTATTGGCTAACAAGCATATGCATGCATTCGAACTCTATCTGAGACCAGAGGGTCAGGTGACTATCAGTCAGTACATTCTGCAGTTTTTCAAGAATGTTCCTGCTCCTCTGGAGAACTATGGGTGGAGAATGGAACTTGGCCTAGTCTTGACTTGAGGCGGTGGGTGTAAGATTGGCAAAAGACCTTAGAGTCCTTCATTCCCTCCCCTTTCTTGTATAAGCCCTGGAGAATCCTGGAGCTGTGCTCAGGGGTCTCTGGTGACTAACTCATATTCTCAGGTCCTGTCCTCAGGGTCTCACATGGTTGGCATAGGACCATCAACTGTACTGCACCTATTCTCTCTTTTTATGAAGGCTATAAGCTTGTTCAATATGCAGGGTCTAAAGGGCAACAATGTTGTTGTAAAAATATATAAAAGTAAAAGCGGTAAACGTTTTTGGTCTTTTACCCTGCTTGGTCCTACACCTCAGTGCCCCAGATATCTGCTAGATATCTTGGCGGAAACACAGCCCAGCCACACACTTTCTTACACTCAAACTCTCACATAAAAGAACACACCACACAATAATCTTAGATCCAATTGGTAGGATATAATTGCCCACTTAAACATACAAAGCCCGGCACCATCCATCCCTTGCACCTTTTATTTGCCAGGTCTCCAGCTTCTCCTTCTCCCACAACGACTCCTTGCTTCTCCCTTCTTTCCATCTTCTCTTTACTCACTCTCCCAACTATATCAACTCTTCCATGCTTTAGTTTCTCCTTCTCCTACAACGACTCCTAGCTTCTCCCCTCTCTCCATCTCCTGTCTCCTCTAACTCTTCTCAGTTCCCCATCGTGTCTCTTAACTGTCCCCTTTTTCACCTATCTTCATTTCTCCTCCCCTCACTCTCTCCTGTCTCCTCTAACTCTTCTCAGTTCCCCATCGTGTCTCTAAACTGTCCCCTCTTTTCACCTAAGCTTCCTTCTCTTCCCCTCACTCTCTCAACTGTTCCATCCTTTCCCCCTGCTCAGGTTCCACTGGCTCAACTGTCGCCAACTGTCCTCTCTCAACCTATTCTCTGAATCTAATCCCCCTCTCGCTCCTGACTCCTCCCTCTGCCCAAATCTAGCGCTCTTGCCTTTATTCCACAAATTCAGAGAGAACTCCAAGGCAAACCACAACACAACAATAGCAGAGCAATTGGGGGTCTTATCAAGGTGAATATGAGGTGGTTAGCCGAAAGGACGAATTAAACCAAGCTTCAAACCAGCCCTGACACTCCCCCCTCCCCCCCTCCTGTTTGGCCAGCCCTTCTCTCACCTGGCCATCATAGCACAATTTGTAAAACCTGAGTCCCCAAGTTTTTCTCTTTAGTCATCTTGTTGCTTCATTGCCTTTCCGAGTGAATCTGACTATTATTGCATTATAGGTGGTGTTTGCACAGAAGGTACCCCAATACCCTCGGTCCCCTGGTAGGGCCCCCTCAGAAGTATAAATTCCTTTTACTGTGATCAAGTCCCAAGAGGAGGAGGGGTTCCAGTATGTGTCTTTTTGTAGTCTCGCATCCCCAGACCGCAATAAAGCTGGTCTGGTCCCCTGCATCTATGAACTTCTGTCCGGTTTCTTCTATCTCCAGGGCAAACGTAAGTACGAGTCTCCCACAGATGATACCTCTGTGCAGGGAATGCACATCCTATCACCACCCCCAACCCCAGCACCCGCTTTTTCCCATATGGGCAGTTGGCTTCTGCCAGCACTCCCATCATGGGTGGGGATGTCCCATGAATCAAGTCCTGCCACCAACTGGCACAGGGCAAAAGTCAGGGCAGGCCACCAGGGGTTTGGAGGCAGTCAGGGAGATGGCCTCATTTCCAGTTCTACTGGAAACCACAGTCCAGGTTTGATGGACCAGCACATGTGGGTAGCAGGAGTCTCCAGGGAGTGGGGCATCTGCAAGTTTCACATGGGATGCATGCACCAGGGCTGCAATATCATCTACCTTGAGGATTATAGGAGTGGTTTACAGTACCAAGAAGGATCCCTTCCACTGGGGTTCCAGCAACTGTGTCTGATGCCTCTGGACGTAGACTCAGTCACCAGTCTGGAAATGGTGAGGGGTCTCCATCGTTCCTGGAGTATATAAAGCAGACAGTTTGGGCCACATCTCATGTTGTATTGACTGAAAGGCTTGGAGCCTCAAGAAGAGGTTCCTATCAGTGTGTTGGGATACCTCCAGGGAGGGCCCAGTGGACACCAAGGGAGTTGAGGTACCAAACAGGATCTTAAAAGGGGTCAGGTTAAAAGGAGCACAACCCAGTCAGCACCAATCTCCAAGGTCAATTTAATTAAAGTCTACTTTACGGTTCTGTTCATTCTTTCTACCTGCCCTGAGCTCTGGGGACAGTATGCACAATGGAGTTTTCCATTAGTCCCCAATATCTTTACCAAACCCTGACTTACCTTAGAATAAAAGCAGGACCATTGTCTGATCCAATTCCCTTGGGCACTCCAAACCTCAAGACGTTTTCTTCTACTATCTTCTTGGCTACCAAAGCAGCTGTTTCCTGCTAAGTGGGGAAAGCCTCAATCCATCTAGAGAATCTACAAATACTAAGAGGTATTTGTAACCATATTTTCCTGAGTTAACTTCTGTGAAATTGACCTCCTAATATACCCCAGGTCATTCTCCCCTAGGTCTCTTGCCCTATTTGCTCTTGGCTATATAAGCATTTACTTGCTGACGTACCTTACACCATTCTACTGTCTCTCTTGGCTGAAAACCTAAGGTCCATTACATATCCCTTGTCTGCTTGGATGAGCTTCTTATCCCCTAAATGAGTCCATTTGTGCATTTGGCCAAGTGATTCTTTTGTTCATTCTCTGGGAAGTACAGTTTTCCCCTCTTGAGTGTGTCATTGTCCTTCCTCTTCTAAGCAATTTGGGTCTTTTCTTTTGTTGTATATTCTAAGCGAAGCCATTCCTTAATCCAATTCCAGTTCCCAGCAGATGTCTCTTTGCAGGCCCATAACCAGAATAGGCTCTAGCATAGCCACTTCTTGAGCCACTTGATTTGCCTGATTATTGCCCTGTGCCACTGAATCTCTTCACTTCTGATGTCCTGGTCAATGAATAATGCTTACAGTTGCTAGCTTCATCAAGGCATTCAAGAGATCCAAGATTTCCTGTTTTTTTTTTTTTTATTTCTTTTTCCGTCTGACGTAAGCAGTCCTTTCTCTTGGCAGCAAAGGCACACCTGCTAATCCTATAGATGTTAATTTTCTTGCTAGCCCCAGGTTCCAAAGGAAATTAGCTCTACTTTCTGGGCCAACATGTGGGAGGTGGTAGGGAGAGTCAGTTGTGAGGTTCGAATTGTACCTCTTCTAGGACTTACAGAGACAGTGATCAATGCAAAAGCACGAGGAGTTTAATTCCAACATGTGGGGATCATACCACTTCAAGGGGAGATAACCCTGAGCAGATTATAACAGGGGATTATATACCTTGCAAACAATTAGGGCAGAATTCAAATAATGGAGGCAGAATTTGCACAATGGTAATCAAGCAGGGTACTATGTGCATTTGGTAGAGCAAAACAACTTTCAGATCAACTCATTGTACTATTCAAGACTTATCGAGGGGGGATAGGTTGGAAGCCACAGGTAGCTTTGTGTGACAGTTTGGCTTGCAGCTAATCCAGGAGCTGAACCAGCTTTTTTCTTCCTAGAAGGCAAGGGTCCTTGTGCTTGGAGGTGTGTGGTGGGAATTTTACCACTCACCCCAGATTGGCCTCAACTCTGGGTCTTTCACAGCCAGCCCAGTTGACATTTGTACAGTCCACCATAGCAGCACCCACTCATCTCTGACCTTCATGAAGAAAGATCTGTAAACCGGATAGCTTCGGGTTCCAGCAGGGGTTGGTCAGAGAGGTCTTTCTGAAAGACCCTAGTTCTTACTAAAGTGTAAGAGCCATTAAGAAGCTTGGCCTGGGGGTTGGGGATTTAGCTCAGTGGTAGAGGGCTTGCCTAGTAAACGCAAGGCCCTGGGTTCGGTTCTCAGCTCCGGAAAGAAAAAAAAAAAAGAAGCTTGGCCTGGTAGAAAGTAGGTAGGTTATGGGGTTCCTGTGAAGGACCCTAGGGACTTTTTGCCACCTTACACCCCCTGCCTCAGGTTAAAATTAGACAAAGTTTGGGGATTTGACAAAGTGGTAGAGCTTGCCTTAGCTTTCGGTCCCCACTCCGAAAAAAAAAAAAAAAAGAAAACAAACAAGATTAGACAAAGTACTAGCTTCCCACTTTGAGTCAAGGCTAGGCCAAATTCCATTCTCCACCCACAGTTCTTGGAAGGTAGGAAAATTCTTGAAAAACTGCAGAGTAGTCCCAGATAGAGTTCAAATTTCATATGCTTGCTAGCCAATAGATTCAAAGGTCAATATGCTTAGCCAATAAGTTTAAACTGTAACTTTGCTGATGTAACCTGCACCCTTAAAATGTATAAAAACTTCTTGTTATAGCCATTCGGGGTTGCTTTCTCGTCACTTGCCACGAGGGGCTGATTGAGGGTTGACCCTGATGCACCGGAAAAATAAACCTCTTGGATTTGCATCAAAATCCATTCTCATGTCTCACTTGGGGGGTCTCGTGGTAGTTAAGACTCACTCCAAGTCTTACATTTCCTTCACCCATGGGCTTCTGCCAGTATTTGACCCTTGAGCTGTGGTGGCTCCACACACACGGGACCAGGCAGCAAGTGAAAGAACCAGAGTTGGGGTCAACCTAAGGCCAGTGGGAAAGTTCCATCACAAACCTCCAAGCACAAAAACCCCTCCATTCCAAGGAGTAGTTAGTTTCCAGAGCAACTACAAGCCAAACTGTCAAACAAAGCCACCTGTAACTCCCACTCACCTCCCCTTTACTCACAACTGTCCCCCCTGGAGATTCCAGAATGGTCCACTGACTATGGGTCAACTTGGAGGTCACTTTGCCCCATCAATAATACCCTGCCTAGTTACCAATTATTTTAATTCTGCCCCAATTATTTGTAAGGTATATAATTTCCTGTCAGAGTCTGCTCAAGGACATCTCCCCTTGAATTGGGAGGACCCTGACATGTGGGAATTAAACTCCTCTTGCTATTGCATCGATTATTGCCTCCATGAGTCTCACTCAAAAGGTTCTGGAACAGGTTCAATTCGGACCTCACACATGGTGGCCAGATTGAGCCCAACAAGTGGAGAATCTAGTCCATGTAAACGGACTGGTGGTCCCATCCTTTTTCCATCCAAACGTGGAAGTATTATTGACTTTGGGGTGCCAAGGTGAGGCAGAGGAAAGTGTCTTTCAAGTCTAAAACAATGTACCAAAATTTGGAAGGTTGGTGAAGAACTCAACAGAGTGTAGGGGTTAGGCACATTAGGGTAGATGTCAGCCACTCTACCATGGTTTACTTTTCTTAAGTTCTGGACTGGATGATAATCGTTAGTGCCTGGCTTCTTAACTGGCGGGAGCAGTGTGTTCCAGGCTAAACATCACTAAGTGACACCCCAAGCTGAAAGAGCTGAGAGATGTGTGGCTTAATTCCTGCTCATGCCTTCCCCAACATTGGATACTGGCACACTGAGACAGGATCAGCCTGGGTTTTAAGCTCCACATACACAGCTTGCAGATACACATAGCTTAGCCCAGCCATTTCAGCCCAAGCAAGAGGAAACTTTTCCAGCCACCAAGGAATATCCTGTCTTTTGGTATTGGTCTCAAACAATTTGTATTTGTCCTCCAGCCTAATAGTAAGGACCTGGACAGGTTCTTCAGAAGGCCCTCTCAATTGAGGGCTCTCAGGAAGGAAGTGGATCTGAGCCTCCACCTTGGAGAGTCGATCTCTCCTGAGCAAGGAATAGTGGCAGTCAGGGTTGACCATGAATGGGTGGGATACCCGGCCCACACCCAGGTGCATTAATCTTCAGATAGTCCATGAATATTGTTTAGTCCCAGTGGTCTCTTGAATCCTTATTTTTTTTTTGCTGGAGACTAGCCTTTCAGCTTGGAGGAGGACTGAGTGTTGGGTCCCAGTATTCAACAAGAATTGGGTGTGTTTCCCTTCCAATTTAAGGCTACTCTAGGCTTGGGGAAGGAATCTGAACCCTGTCCTTCCTAGTCACTGTCATCCCCCAGGAATAACACCTTCATTATTTGGTGGTGCTTTTCCCAACTCCTGGGATTTCCTGCCCCTGGCTTCCATTTGTTAGGGCACTCTTGGGCCCGGTGGCCCCTGTCCTCACAATATGCACACTAGTCCTTTTCAAGTTGTTCTGTCTCTCTTTGGTTGGAGTCTCTCTTCTCTGCTTTCCCTTACTACTGTAGCCAATATTCTCTGTAAATTCATTTTCTGTCACTTTTCTTTTTTCATCTCTCTTTCATCTTTCTTTCTCGTTCTCTGTTCCTTCTCCTCCTGTCTCAGACTTTCTCACCAACCTGCACTAAATCCCTCAATGACTTATCCTATAGTCCCTCTAGCCTCTGAAGTTTTTTCCTGATATCTCTACTAGCCTGGTCTATAAAATCAATAGTCACAGTAGGTTTGTGTGCCTCGCTGCTGGGTTCATAGGGTATACATTGGCAGAATTCCTCCATGAGCCACTTTAGAAAGGCTGAGGGCAATTCATCTGGTCTCTGCTTAAACTCAAGAAACTTGATCAAATTGGTTGGTCATCCTGAGACCCCCTTGAGACCTGCCAATGGAGTCTGGTGGTAGACCTTCAGGTCAGCTCAGTCATTATGTGTGAAGGAAAGTGTTATAGCTATTTGCTGATGCATGGCTACAATTACCTTAAACCATAGTACCTTTGAGCCGCTCCTACCTCTTATATGATAGGAGATTTAGAGGGGTCTGACTGGATGGTTGTGATCCATGTTTTTCTGTGGTTGATATGTGATAAACCTTGGGCCAATATGATGAAGCTTTGGAAGCTGGTGAACATTAAAATTGTCTCTCCATCTTCACTATTTTGTGTTTTCTAAACCTTGTGACCTCAGAGTGAATCAGAATCTTACATGGTGGCTGAAGGCTTCTAGAGAATGTATTTACTTACATCAACAATGAAGACATTCTATGACATTTTATGAAGTAACCTTAAAAGTCATGTAATTTCAATCATGCAATATTCTATGCATTGAAACAAGGGTATAAGTCATTCTTACTTGCAGGTATTGGAGATAGATCATCAAGTATGAATAGATTGCTAGTCTGACTTACACCATGAGGAAATGCCGGAGAGAAAATCTGATTGTAACAGAAAATTAACTGGTAGATATTTGCTATTTATAAGAGGCAGAGGCAGGAAGGATCATGAGTTCAAGGCTAGAGTATGTTAAATAGTGAGTTCACATCCTACTTGATTACAAGCTCATATCTCCAAAGCCGCAACATAACAAAACAAAATAATCAGGCCCCAAAGGGAAATGGGATGTCTTGAGATTCTTAATGAGAAGCAAAAGAGAAAAGAATGTCTGAGAACTGACTAGGAAGAGACATCTGAGAGATTCAAGACCATTCGTATACAGAAAGGAAGATAACGGGTGATGAGTTTTCTCAGAGTGAGACGCATGGGAACAAGAGTGTGGTCAGAGATTTATATACAGTTGGGGATGGAGCAAGAGGTAAGGATGATTTTTAAAAAGGATTGGAAAGACAAAGAGCAAAGGCAGACCATGCCAGTCAGTCTGGGGCCAGAATTTTGAAATTTAGGGTTAAGAAGCCTTTCTGGAGACTCCTGAGAAACAAACCAGCATCTCTGTAACTTTGTCTGCTGGGATTCCTCAGCAGTTCATGTCTCAGATTCAGGTCATACTCATCTTGATCTCCATGATCTTCTTTCCTTATTCTGGGTTGCCAGGTCCAGCATGGCCTTGGTGGGGATAGAATGACATGCCTCCTGCCCATTGGATAGGGCTATCAGATGGGGGCCTCCACAAGTGTTGATTGCAACAATGGGTATAAGGCTTATTTATATAATAATGTACATATTTTACACTCCTTTTTTTTAATGAATGCCCTCCCTGTTAACTGAGATGATTTCATGATAATCAGAATGAGTACAAGGTCAGAAGGCAAAGGTGTGGCTACTGTCTTAGAAAAATGGTAAATGCTTGTACATTCAGCACAGTCGCTAAGGCTGTGGAAACAAATTCTAAAGACACAACTTTGAAAATATGTAATTTTTTAATTCTGCAAAAGAGAAGAATGCAATATTAATTATATGAGGGGCTTCACAAATCTAAAGGAACAGAGGCAGCTAAACTGTAAGACAACTTGTAACAAATATACTAAGTGAGGTGATAATGAGATTTAGGGAGTGACAATTGCAGGAGATCCCACACAGCTAAGCTTTTTTGTTTGTTTGTTTATGTTTACAAAGGCAAGCAAATCCCTGAGTTAAAGGTTGAGCCTAGGACAAAGGAAGCGTAGGCCCAGGTGTGGTAGAAATCCTCATTTCAGTGTGGGGTCCAACCCAGCTAGTTTAGCATCTGTGCTTAATAGAGTCAGGCAGATCTCTGAATTCTTTTGTAATGTTATAAATTAATGTGTGCTTGCTGTTTCCCTAAGAATTAAAGGGCTGGAGTCAGGGATGCTATTTCATATGATAATGAAAAGGAAACCTGAAGTAATGACTGGATTGATATATAAAATCAAATGCTGGGCTTATGATCTACTGGGGATGAGCTGTCTGGAGATTTTTTTAGAATAGCCAGAGAGAACTTCTGGAGCAAAACATACAGAGAGTTGTCTGGACATCTCCAGAAAAAGCAGAGCAGAGAGAAATAAAGCAGAACAGAAAGAAAGCACGTTGGAAAGGTGTCTCCAGCAGAACACAGCCCTCCAGTTTTGAGCCACCATTTAACTTCTAATTTTTTGTTTCACTGCTCCCAAACATCCCTTCCTTAGAACCTCTCTACAAGAAGAAGCTGGTCCTTGTCATTGGGTCTTTACATAGTTTGTTACATGGATAAAGCTAACTGAATTCCAATCAAACCAGTACAGTAATCTATAAATTGAATCTTAAGTTAACATATTTTTTCTCTTTTTAACAAGGTCACCATATTAGGTTTCTTTTCTTTCCTTTGCTCTGATAAAACACCATAACCAAGACAACTTATGAAAAGAAAGGGTTTGGGGCTGGAGAGATGGCTCAGTGGTTAAGAGCACTGACTGCTCTTCTAGAGGTCCTGAGTTCAATTCCCAGCAACCACATGATGGCTCACAAACATCTGTAATGGGATTAAATGCCCCCTTCTGATGTGTCTGAAGACAGTGACAGTGTCCTTGCCTATATACGTATAATAAATAAGTAAAATCTTTTTTTTTAAAAAAAAAGGGGGGTTAAATGTGCTTATGTTTCTAGAGGGTGAGAGTCTTATGATGATGTAGTGCAAGTGTGAAGGCAAGTGGCTGGAGCAGCAGCTGAAACATCACATCTTGACCCACAATCAGCAAGCTAAGAAAAAGAACTGAGGGTACCTGTGTTGCGGTAAATTCTCCAACCAAAGTAAGTCCATGCAAAGAAAGCACAACTCAATTAATATGAATACAAGCTTTGCACCTAGATTGGGCAGATCTACCACTACACTATTCTATTCCCCAGCTATGTGATCCCAGTTTTTCCAGACCACGTGCTTCAGCTCCATCTTGCTTCTACCTCCTCTTCTTGAGCCATCCCCCCCCTCCCACTCCTTCTCTCTAAAACTTTTCAGCTCCACTTTCACTTCCCCTGCCCAATCACAGGCTCTCACCTTTATTTTACAAGTTAAAATGGGAAGAAACTTCTGAACTCACCTGAACACATGATTCACTCCTCATCCTAGGCAGCCCCTCGTGGGGAAACATAATTAGCATCAAATACAAAAGCATTAGAGTAACCCACATTTCCCCTTTTGTCCAATTAAAAGGCTTTTTTTCCTCAGATATAAATTGAGTACCACTATTACCATTCTACAATTTATAAAGTATAAGATACACTTAACACCCAGTCAATAAGGCACTCTGCCATCTATCCTAACTTAAAAGACTTATAATTCTACACCTAATATGCATACTGGTTTAGATTTTATGACATCTGAAAACCATCTTCTCAAGTCTAAATCGATGCTAAACTGCTTGGGTTTCAACCAGTCTTCAGCCCTGTCAGAATCCAAGAGTGACTAATATTCCCTGAAAATATGAGAAGCCCAAAACACAGCTTCCAAAACTTAAGCCAATTTATAGAGACTGCTGTTTACCTGGACAGTCCCTCATTCCTCAAGACATTGGAGCATTAATCTTCAGTCTTCTGGCTCAGGATCATCTGACAGACCTTTGTAATGCAGAATTTTGAAGGCCTTATTACCCAGTCTTGGCAGAGATTATCAGTTAACTATTCTGCACAGTTTGTCCTTGTTCTGGACAGTATTTTGTCTGTAGATGAATTGAGACAATTTTTACCTCATGGCTGTCTTGCCACAATTGGGGCAACTCCATTGATTCTCCATTTCTTCTTAGAATCCAAGAAGGGTTGCTGTCAGGAGCAGATAGGTCTCTAGTCAGGTGATCTTTAATAAAGAAATGTCCATAAATGTCATATTCTGTGGACTTCTGGCATGTTTGAAGACTGTTTGTCTACACAAAGCATTTCTGAACTGTTGAGCCTTGATTACTCTTGGCCATTTCTAATTGAATTGTCTTAAAGACACACTTTTAATTACTCAGAACCATGAGTTTGCTATCTGGTCCTTAACAATGTTTATAATTGCAGTTATAGTACTGGGTCTAAGCCTTATATTCTTCAATGTGTTGTATAGGCACAATGCCTATATGAGAGTAACAATATTAATCCCAATTTTATATCAATAAAAATTCATGCTAATGAAAATCTTAAATTTGTATTAAATAAAGTCTATATCAATGTAAGAGACTATAACTTCAACTTTGTATTAATTGCAAAGATTTCTACAAATGTAAGATATAGCTATGTAATATTTTTGCATATAAATTTGCTAACCTATCCCTATTTGTCTATTTCTCTAACTTCTATGATGTATTATGTCCCCCTTTCTCTTCCACCCCCCTTCACCTAAGAAGGAAGGATAGAGAAGAAGAAAGGAAAGGTAGAAATCCCTGAGTTTAAACTCTCCAGTTCCCTCCCTATCCAAAGCAACATTTATAAAGTATCCCTTAAATGACAACATATCTATAATTCATAAAATAAGCAGAACCATCCACCCCCAACATAAGGAATTGGGACAAAAATCTTCTTTGTCTGCTTCCAGCTAAATTGGGGCAAAGAATTCCCTTCTTGGGGCCCAAGGGAAAATAGGAAAATTGGCTTTGTCAAAGGAGAGCTAGCTGGCATCATTTGCCTTCTAGTCACTATGTGCTGAGAAATTTCACTGCTTAGCTTACATTTTGACTATGACAGTGTGAAAGGCTAGATAGGCAAGCTAGCTGACCTGGAAAAGTTCTGGAAGCAAGTCTTTAAAAGAAGCAGCTTTGATGTAGTTGAGGTAGAAGCAAATACAGAGCTGGAATGGAAGATCCCAGACTCTCAGCATCCTGGAGTGTGGATCTTTTCAGGGCTGTCTTTCTTTTCTGTTGTCCTGCAGCAAACAAAACTTACAAGCACCATACAGTTCTGTACAGACATCACATGGAGTGTGTAGGATGCACAGATTGGTTAATGAAGATCAATAAAGAGAGATGACTGCCTTTCTTCAGAGGTTAGTTTGATCACATAATCAAACTATAATATAATTTTTGTATACATGCAATCTTAATAATGATATGAAATGACAAGTTATGAGAAATTTGTACCCAATAAATGTTATTGGCTGCATATAGACATTTTAGTCTCGGTCAGTCCCAGAGGTGTCTCTAAATACAGAGACTTAAACATCACCACATATACATCATCTATTTGTTGATTGTGCTAGTCTCCCTTTTCTTCCTTGTCTCCAAGTTGTTCAGGTGGTCTCCCTTTCTCATGTCTCTGTATCAACTTGGAAGGAACCCACAGGTTTTCTTTTCCTGTGGAAACATAGGCACAACCCACCCCCCAGCACAACGTATTTCCCATTTTCAATTCTGATGTCAGAATATCATTAATATGAACAGGCTTATTTAGTTCAGTAGTTTTTTTCCACAATTCAAAGTCAGCAGCTGTGCTATTTTGCTCATTAGCATTTAAAAAATTTAAAGTTAATAATGCACTATATAATCTATCTTTGAGGTTATTTACTGCTCCCATTTGCCTATTAAGCATCTCCTTTAGAATTCCATTAGATCACTACACAATCGTTCCTCCTGTAGGACTGTGTGATATGCCTGTAGCATGTTTTATATTATAATGTGTAAAAAGCTGTCTCATCTTATTAGAGATATATGCGAATATATGCTGTTCTCCATTTTGATTCGTATGGGTATTTCCATAATGGCCATAACTTCCAACAACTGTGTAATACAGAATCAGTCTTTTCTGAGGCTAAGGCAGTTTCCCATTGAAATCCAGGATATGTGTCTGTAGTATGGTGTAAATATTTCAGTTTACCAAACTTTTTTTTTAAAGATTTATTTATTTTATATATGAGTACACTGTAGCTATCTTCAGACACACCAGAAGAGGGCATCGGATCCCATTACAGATGGTTGTGAGCCACCATGTGGTTGCTGGGAATTGAACTCAGGACCTCTGGAAGAGCAGTCAGTGCTCTTAACCACTGAGCCATCTCTCCAGCCCTACCAAACTCTTTAAAATGGAAGACATCCATCTGCCAAATTTCATTTCTTTGGGTACCCCCTTAGGGTTAGTTCCTTTAGGCAATGGAGGCAAGTAAGTCATTGCTTCACAATTTTCTTGGCTTGTTGCCAAATGATAAAGAATTATTTCCTTAAACCTTTGCTGTTAATATGGAGTTTTTTATGGAACTCTGAAGCTTTTAGTACACTTCCTATCAATAGCTGGTCAATTTAATTATTACCTTGTGCCAGAGGGCCTGGCAGAACTGTATGAGATCTTATATGTGATATATATACATAAGAGTTATAACTCCTCTTTCTGATCATTTGATGTAGCTGAATAAATAGTGAAGTCAATTCAGAATCATCCTGAATAAGTTCAGCAGTCTCTATGTGTAAAACAATCCTTCCTGGAGTGCCAGGAGCTGGGTCGAGCAAGTCCGGGTGAGGCAAGCAGGGGAATAAAGTGCACCCCAAGGCCAAGTCGCGGTCATTGCACGCGGGCCTCCAGTTCCCCATGGGCCATGTTCAACCGGCTGCTGCTCAAGGGCAACTATGCGGAAAGCGTGGGCATGGGAGCGCCCGTGTACCTGTCAGCAGTGCTGGAGTACCTGATGGCCAAGATCCTGGCAGGCAATGTGGCAAGGGACAACAAGAAGACACACATCATCCCTTGCCACCTGCAGCTGGCCATCCACAATGACGAAGAGCTCAACAAGCTGCTGGGCCGTGTGACCATCCTGCCCAACATCCATGCCATGCTGCTGCCCAAGAAGACAGAGAGCCAGAAGGTGAAGAGCAAGTGAACCCAATGGGTGCTGAGCCCGCCACAGTCCACAGCCAATAAAGTCAGTGAAAAGCGAGTAAGAGAGAGAGAGAGAGAGAGAGAGAGAGAGAGAGAGAGAGAGACTTGAAAATCTGACAACACCATGAGTATTACATATAATTCAAATTTTTGAACTGACATTTATAGGGACTCTCAGCCACCTTGCTTACATCTTCTGACTTATAACCTACCTTTCCAGACTTACTGGCATCAGTGTAAAATGTAGGGGCTCCAGATATTGGAGTTTTCATTATTATACGAGGGAGAATCCAATTAGTTCTTTTTATGAACTGAAGTCACTTGCTTTTAGGGTATCTGTTGTTAAACTCTCCCAAGAAATTATTGCATGCTCTTTGACAATGTTCATCTTGTGCCCACAATGAGGCAATTTCTGCATTAGAAAAAGGTACCACAATTTCAGCTGGATCCATTCTGACTAATTGTCGAAGTCTCATTTTTTCCTTTTAGTATCAATTTAGAGACCTTCTCAAGATAGGGTTTAGATTCTTACTTTGTTTATGTGCTAAAAATATCCATTCTAAGATATAATCTTCCCTCTGCATAAGAATTCCTGTAGGGGGGTGAGTAGAGGGTAAGATGAATAAGATGCAGACCATTTTTGGATCAATATGATCTAGATGTGTATTCTGCAATTTTCTTTCTACCAAAGCTAACTCCTTCTCAGCCTTAGCTGAGAGTTTCCTTGGGCTATTTAAATCTTTATCACCTTATAAAGTCTGAAATAAATTGCTTAGCTCTTGAGTAGTGAAGATAACCACAGGCTACAGCCAGTTAATATATTCCAGTAGCTTCTAAAAATCATAAACAGTCCTAAAAATATTAAAAGCAGTAAGGGAAAAAGGTCAAGTAACATATAAAGGCAGACCTATCAGAATTACACAAGACTTCTCAACAGAGACTATGAAAACCAGAAGATCCTAGACAGATGTCATACAAACCCTAGAACACAAATCCCAGCCCAGGCTATTATATCCAGCAAAACTCTCAATTAACAATGAGGGAGAAACCAAGGTACTCCATGACAAAACAAAATTTACACAATATCTTTCTACAAATCCAGCCCTACAAAGGGCTATCTCTGTACCAATATAATACAGGTTTTATCACTATTGCTCTGTAATACTGCCTGAGGTCAAGGATGGTGATTCTCCCAGAAGTTCTTTTATTGTTGAGGATAGTTTTCAATATCCTGGGTTTTTTGTTATTCCAACTGAATTTGCAAATTTTTCTTTCTAACTCTATGAAGAATTGAATTGGAATTTTGATGGAGGTTGCATTGAATCTGTAGATTGCTCTTGGTAAAATGGCCATTTTTACTATATTAATCCTGCCAATCCGTGAGCATGGGAGGTCTTTCCATCTTCTGAGATCTTCCATTTCTTTCTTCAGAGACTTGAAGTTCTTTTTTTTTTTCTTTTCTTTTTTTCGGAGCTGGGGACAGAACCCAGGGCCTTGTGCTTGCTAGGCAAGTGCTCTACCACTGAGCTAAATCCCCAACCCCTTGAAGTTTTTATCATATAGATCTTTCACTTGCTTGGTTAGATTCACACCGAGGTATTTTATGTTATTTGTGGCTATTGTGAAGGGTGTCATTTCCCTAATTTCTTTCTCAGCCTGTTTATCCTTTGAATAGAGGAAGGCTACTGACTTCTTTGAGTTAATTTTATACCCAGCCACTTTGCGGAAGTTGTTTATTAGGCTTAGTAGTTCTCTTGTGGAACTTTTGGGATCACTTAATTATACTATCATATCCTCTGCAAATAGTGATATTTTGACTTCTTCCTTTCCAATCTGTATTCCTTTGATCTCCTTTTGTTGTCTGATTGCTCTGGCTAGGATTTTGAGAACTATATTGAATAAGTAGGGAGAGAGTGGACAGTCTTGTCTAGTCCCTGGTTTTAATGGGATTGCTTCAAGTTTCTCTCCATTTAGCTTAATGTTAGCTACTGTTTTGCTGTATATGGTTTTTACTATGTTTAGGTATGGGCCTTGAATTCCTTTTCTTTCCAGGACTTTTATCATGAAGGGGTGTTGAACTTTGTCAAATGCTTTCTCAGCATCCAATGAAATGATCATGTGGTTTTTAATCTTTGAATTGAATTTGTTTATATAGTAGATCACATTGATGGTTTTCCATATATTGAACCATCTCTGCATACCTGGGATGAAGCCTACTTTATCGTGATCATTTTGATGTATTCTTGGATTCAGTTTGCAAGAATTTTATTGAGTATTTTTGCATTGATATTAATAAGGGAAATTGGTCTGACATTTTCTTTCTTTGTTGAGTCTTTGTGTGGTTTAGGTATAAGCATAATTGTGGCTTCATAGAAGGAATTCGGTAGTGCCCCTTCTGCTTTGTTTTTGTGGAATAGTTTGGACAGTATTGGTTTGAGGTCTTCTATGAAGGTCTGATAGGATTCTGCACTAAACCCTTCTGGTTCTGGCTCTTTTTGGTTGGGAAACTTTTAATAACTGCTTCTATTTCTTTAGTAGTCATGGGGTTGTTTAGATGTTTTATCTGTTCCTGATTTAAATTTGGTACCTGGCATGTCTAGAAAATTGTTCATTTCCTCCAGGTTTCTATTCTAAACTTTTGTATTGAGAATTATATTTTACACAATGTACCTACTTGGATTTCTGGTCTCAAACACTTTCAGCTGGATCCAGTCAAGACACACATCTGGCTACAACATTTGCTTCATTCTTCCTACCCCCTACCTCCAATGATATCTCAATGCTCCTGTACAGCTTAAAGAAGTTATAGAAGAATCGTTGCCCCAATTCCCTGGACTTTTGAGGGGGGCAGAAAGTGGTTATTCTAAGGTTGTTTTTATGAGGAATTTAGAAGTGGTTATAATTTAACAGGGAGGAATTAGCTAGATTGAGTTGTACAGCCATACTCTTATTTGGTATCTAGGCTAAAATCTTTGCTTTGGTATAGAATTTATTTGTTAAAAAAAGTTTAAAAGTACAAGGTTTAGAGCTAGTCCTTATATTGATGTCCTTACAAACTTCTGAGTTGATTACACATGTGAGTAAAGGTCCAAATAGCAAATTCATGGCTCTGAGTTTGTAAGAGTACTTTCAAGATAATATTTAAGATATAAAGACAATATGCCAGATTACTTTATATAGATAGATTTTTTCAAAAACATCAGAAATCCACAAAATATGAAATTTAAAGTTATTTATCTTTTGTTGAGACATATCTGCTCCTAACAGCTCCCCTTTGTCAGATTTAAGGGAGAAATTGAGCATCTCTACTTCCAGGTGAGGTAATACTTTGTAGTTAGGCAGCCACTGGGCAGAAACTGCCTGCTTCATCTGCAGACGAATACTGTCCAAAAGGGACACCTTATGCAGGATAATTGTTGACTGATAATCTCTACCGAGCCAGAATTATCAGCCCTTCAAGGTTTCTGCATTTCAAGAGTCTGTCAGCTGATTTTGGGCCAGAAGCCTGAAGACTTGTGCCCACATGTTGCTAACAGAGGACTGTTATAACCTCTCAGTTCTGGAAACCTTGTTAGGACTCCTATGTTTATAGATTTTGGTCATTGTCAGATTTCTGACAGGGTTGAAGACTGATTATACTCTCGTAGCCTATCAGGCTGTTAAACTTTGAAAATAAATATTTTATTAGATAGTTATCAGATAGTATACAAGCTAGTCAGGATATAACAGATTTTAAGCCTTTCTTCAGCTGGAATGAATAACTAAATGTTCTGTTTAACTGACAAAATGTTGAACCAAGTGTTGGGGATATGTATGCTTTTAATTGCAAAATGATAATAGTTGTACTCAGCGTATATTTGAGAGAAAAGGTTTTTATTTAATTAGACAAAAAAGGTGAAATGTAGGATGATGTCATACAGCTGAAGGCAGGTACAAGGTAAAATGAGGCCTGTCGTTGGACGAGAAGGAAGGATGGGCGGGAGAAAAGTTTGAGGGAAGAGGAGGAGACTGAACCAGAAGGAGGTGGGAGAGGAGGTCACTGAGAGAATATGGAGGTGGATGTTAAGAATCCACTCTCTAGCAAAGATTAAAACAGAGACTGAAGGAACACCCATTCAGAGCCTGCCCACATGTGGCCCATACATATAGAGCCACCCAATTAGACAAGATGGATGAAGCAAAGAAGTGCAGACCGACAGGAGCCGGATGTAGATCAGACCTGAGAGACACAGCCAGAATACAGCAAATACAGAGGCGAATGCCAGCAGCAAACCACTGAACTGAGCAGGGGACGCCCGTTGAAGGAATCAGAGAATGAACTGGAAGAGCTTGAAGGGCTTGAGACTCCATATGTACAACAAATGCCAAGCAACCAGAGCTTCCAGGGACTAAGCCACTACCTAAAGACTATACATGGACTGACCCTGGACTCTGACCTCATAGGTAGCAATGAATATCCTAGTAAGAGCACCAGTGGAAGGGGAAGCCCTGGGTCCTGCTAAGACTGAACCCCCAGTGAACTAGACTGTCGGGGGGAGGGCGGCAATGGGGGGAGGTGGGGAGGGGAACACCCATAAGGAAGGGGGGGGAGGGATGTTTGCCAAATGTACATAAGAAATACTCAAGTTAATAAAAAAAAAAAAAAAAAAAAAAAAAATCCACTCTCTACCTTTTTACAGGTTGTTATGAATGTTCTTAAGGGATGGATATGTATAAGGCTTTGTATGTTTGGGTGGACAATTATATCTTATCAATTGTATCAGAAAAAAACTGACCCTTGGTTATAGAAATAAACTTGTCTTAAATGTTTGGCAATGCCTCTAGCCCTGCAAATATTTGAAAGTGTTTATCTATTATGTTGACACCAGGTAATATGAAAAACATTCATACATGAGAAAGATCCTATTCCTACAAACAACTTGGTAAAGATTTTGACGTCACATTCAATTACCAGAAAAATTATTGCTCCACCTCTTTTTCTTAATAGGCTTGAAGCAATTAAATAGTTCGCCATGTTCACACAAGTCTGATGGTTCATAGCTCCACATATGGTTTATATTTTGACAGTTTTGAAGTTAGCGTTGAATTATGCTGTAAGTGTGACAAATCCCTTTATTAAAGCTTATTTAATGGTCTTTATATTACTTCTGTAGCTACAGGCGTCTTCTGTTGGGCTTTTACTTGGTGGCAGGTGTATTTTGGCTTCAATGTATATAATATAATGTCTATCAACGAAGAAGTCAAGTAAGGGTGTTTGCAAATGGGTGGGGGCTCTTGTTCCTCATTTTATTTGTCATATTGTCACAAATTCCCTAGAGATCTTATTTGTTCTTCAGCCTGGCTCGAATGTCAGTAATTAGTTAGGGCTGCATAGAACTCTAAATTGTCATGTGTCACCCTCCTGAGTACAAGTCCCAAAATAGAAGATTCACCTCCAATGTCTCCTGTTTTGACAACACAGTTTAAAACATTAAGGCTAAAATGCTTAATGGAAGAGAATATGAGAAAATTAAATATGTAATGTATGTACCCAAACATTTTCACCTATCTGGTAGAGATGTAATAAAGTAGGATAATCTGCAATCAAATGTATATCTCACAACATAGCTTGATATGCTATAAATATGCATGTATTACTCAGTGTTCCATGCTTCTTTATGTCCCCATTAGTTATCCATTGAACACTTTATCTTGAACTACTGAGTTTTAGAAGAATATGAAATGCTAGACAATGTAACAGGAATAAAATTTATTAAAGGAATCTGGTGTGTGTGTGTGTGTGTGTGTGTGTGTGTGTGTGTTTAATATAACTTTAGGCTTTTAGGTCATGGCAGGTATATGGAGACTGGGGGACAACTTTGTGAGGTTCCCTTTTAGCTACCTTTATATGAGAATTACCATCAGTTTGCCAGTTTTGCGCTCCATGGATGTTTCCTGCTGAACCATCTCCCTGATGCTCAACTAAGTTGGAATATTGCATCAGTAAATTATTGTCTTCAGATTATAAACATATTGCACTCTAAGGATGGAGGAAAACAGGCCAACTTAAATATAAATTGAATTTGCAAATGAAATTCATATAATGCTTTGTTTTAGAATGTGTTAGGTTATTCTGTGGAGTAAACACTTGTCCATAACACTTTCTCTAAACTAGAAATGTATGACTTGAAGGCCAGAGAATTGTCTCAGTGGGAAAATTTGATTGCTGCTAAGCCTGATGATCTCAGTTTAATCTCTGAGAGACCCATATTAATCCTACAAAGTTTTCTCTTATTTCTAAATTTGGGCTGTGTCATATGCATACTCATACTCCAATATATGCACAAATAATTTTAAACCTAAATAAGGACCAATGAGTTTACTTGCAGCCAAACAACTCCACTGGTTTTATATCTAGAACTTATATAATGGAAATAGATAAAAGACACCTATAAGATGTCCTCTTACTGCTACATACACACCATGGAATGGGAGTATATAAACAAACACAGTTCTACCATTTTACATAGTTAAAATTAGCAGAGGACAGGAAATAACCCAATCATAGAGAATGTATGAAGTGATTTGCCAATTTAAGTTGTTGTTACTGAATATCAGGAAATATTACTATTCATCAAAACAGTGATGTTTTTTAAATGTTATTTTATCCTTTCATTCTTTTATTCAAAGTTTTAAGTCATTTAAAAAGAGTATCTCAGCTGGGATTACAAGTGCTTTCCTGTAATCCCAGACTTGGGATAGAGGGGCAGGCCAATCCATCTGAATTTGAGGCTAACATGGTCCACATAACGAGTTCCAGGATAGCCATGGCTATGTAGACTACCCTGTCTTAAAAAATACAGAATATATCTCAAATTATGGAAATTTTCCTTATGTAATCTAGTTGGATTCTGACTGATTTTAATGAATACTTTTTGTTTATTAGTGAAGTTTTGTATAGATAAACCTAGTCAATATTTTATTTTCTGTCCTAGCACCTATAATAAACCATTAGTTCCCTTTTTATGACCTTTAGTTAATTGTTTTACAACCTCTTGGAATGTGCTCTGAATAGGAGAAAGTCTGGTTACCATCTAAGAGCAATTAACTGGTGACACTTAGGAGACTGGCAGAGTTCTCACTGCAGTTTTGACTATCAGAAAAAGATTTAATAGCAGTTCTACTATAAATGAGCTTAATAATTACTGTTATAATTTTAGGAATTCTTATACAATCATATTAAGACTTAAGAAGTCTTCTATTTGTCTATATAGCATTACTGCGAGACAGTACATCTTCGTATATCTGCAGAGATCTGCTCCAAAGGGGTGTGCTATTACTTAATGATTGTTATACATGTTTAATAATAACAACAGGAAAAGCATTTTAGTAGCAGTAATCTTTCCTAAAATGAATCCCGTACAGCCTTGATTAATAAGGGCAAACCAGTCGCAGATTATATAATAATCCGTGGCTCAGGAGACACTTTTCTGAAAAGAACACTAATGGTTCAGGCCCTATGATCAACAACTGATAAATAAGACCTCATGAAACTGCAAAGCATATGGAAGGCAAAGGGCACTGTCAATAGGACAAAATGGCCCTTTCCATATTGAGAAAGAATCTTTACCAACCCTACATCTGACAGAGGACTAGAATCCAAAATTTATTGAAAATTCAAGAAATTAGACACCAGCAACCAAAATAACCCAACTAAAAGTGGGAGACAAAGCTAAACACAGAATTCACAGCAGAGGAATCTTGAATGGCTGAGAAGCATTTAAAGAAATGTTCTATGTCCAGTGGACCTCTAACGTGTCAGTAACCCCAGGATATTGGGATAGCCAATGGATTGAGTTGGACTGAAGCTATGTGACAAATTTTGTGTGTGCAGCAGATGGAAAAACTAGATAAATGGAGCTACATCATCCTCTTTTGACAAAGAAGATTTCCAACACCAGACAACTTGCCAAAGACCAGCCTCAGCTTGGAGTGAGTATCTGAGGAAAGAGAGTATGGGAGAAGCTAAATAAATCAAAGTCGATGTGAATCCAAGTCAGTGGGCTATGTACTGCTAGAGACAGCTTTTCAGATAGCTCTGTGTTCTGCTTTCTCTGGAGGTAAGGGGACCCTATAGAATGAGCCAGAGAAGTGGGAGGTGAGAGACTCTCAGGACTCAAAGTGAGAGACCCTTGGATGAAGTGCTCTATTGTGGGGACGTGAACCTTGTAGAGTCCGCCTCCAGTGGAGGGACAGGACATCAAGTGGAAGGATAGGGTTGCCATCTCATAGTCAAAAGTTCTGACTCAGAATTGTTCCTATCTGAAGGAACTACAGGGACAAAAATAGAGAAGAGCGTGAGAGAAAAAAGGTCCAGAGACTCGCTCAAATTGTGATCTACCTTAAGGGGAGGCCTGGTGCCCTGACACCGTTACGGATGCTTTGTCGTGATTGCAGCCTAGCATGACTGCCCTCTGAGAGGTCATGCAAGCAACTGAAAAAGTTAGATACAGATGCTAGTACCCGTCCAATGGACCTAAGCCTGGGACCCCTGTGGGGAAAAGCTGGAAGAAACTGAGGAAGAGGTTGTCCCCAAGGGAAGGCCTGCAGTCTCAACTAACCTGGACCCCCAGGGTTTCTCAGACACTGAGCCACCAACCAGGCAACATACACCAGCTGATATGAGGCCTCAGACATATATACTGCACAGAACTGCCTCAGGGAGAGAAGATGCTCCTAAGCCTTGTGACACTTGAGGCCCCAGGGATTGGGGAGGCCTGGTGGGGTGGGGGCAGTTGGGTGGGGACATCCTCATGCAGGCAGAGGTGACAGGAAGTTATATGGCAATAGGAGTGGTGGTAGGGTACAGATTCAGAGAGGGATGAAGTCTGGACTGTAAAAAAGAATTAAAGGATAAAAATAAATAAGTTTAAATTTAAAAAAAAGCATTGCTTTGGAAATGTTCCCATGTTCTCATTTTCTACAATGGAAATCTTTCTCAGCTCTTCTGTCTTGGCTCATGTGACAGTTATTCCTGGTAGTCAAGTTGGCTATACCATGGAGTTAACTAAATTGCAACATTTCAGTACTGTGAGGGATGTTTTCTTGATTATAGCTTTTTAGGTTGTAAACCCCGTTTTTTTTAATCTGGATCTTTCAAAATGATAAGAAATACCGTTAATCTAGGCCACAGCTTCTGATGGCCGCCTACATCTATAAAGGTCATTGATGATGCTAGTTCTTTCTCCTTGACTTCATGTCCTACCTCCTGCTACCAAGTTGATTTTTTTTTTTTGTTAAACTGTCGTTAGAGTTTACTTCTTCACAACTCTGGTATACACCAAAGACCGGTTGAGACACCCAGGCACATGGACGCACCACTAGTGTACTCTCCATCTGTCCATTGGTAGACAGCCACTGATGGACTAGTTGGGCTATACCTTGCAAGCCATTCCAATAAATCCACTTCCTACATACACAAAGAGATCCATTCCATCCCATCTGTTCATTTAGATACTTTGATTAATACAGCTGTGATCTCTTGCTGCACCAGCTCCAGTGGAGCCGGTCTGACATGAAGCAATCGTGGTCAGCAGGCCAGAGATATGTGTTCCTCAGAACTTGGTCTCCTGGAGACACTTGGCCACTTCCTTCTTGACTTTCTGCCAAGCTGATTGGAATTGGTAAGATTGGGAGTTACATACTGGCTCTTTTATTTCTTTTTCTACTAAAAGGAACATTGTGACCTGATTTGGTCTTTATCGATCATGCCTCTTTTGAAAGCACTAGCAAAAATTAAGTAGAATCAGAATGAAACTCTAAGAGATGTGATCAATAACTTACAACAGGAAGAACTGACTGTGGAAAATTCAGACCTTCTGGATAGTGAAAGAATTAAGGTGCTAGCTATTAGAGGGGAAAGTCCCACCAATTATAAAATATCCAAACACTTTGGAATTCCTAATAAGTAGTTACATGGAAGAAAACATTATTTAATTAGAGGAAGGTGGTGGCCCCCTCCTTTAGGTAAAGACAGCATGAGTAGATACAGGACCACTGCAGAGCCATTGCCCTACACAGGGACATATGATGAAGAAGTTGATAGATGGGTTAATATTGATGGAAAGAGAGTACTATATTATTCTTTAAATTTTATAGAACGCTTGGCCAGATCACGTCCCCGTACTTGTCTATTATCAAAACAATTACATGAATTTTGGCTAAGAGAGCGTTCCCTTACAGCTGGCTGTCCTGTTGTTATGCAAGAGATGATATTTACAGATTGAAGTAAATGAGGTTTATGACCACCATCTGGAACCAGTCTGATTCTCGGGAAAATTTATTTCCTGCCTTGCCCTCCATTCTGAACTTCATGTAAACTGTTAATTTTTTTTCTTGGTTATTGTTTGAGTGTACCCTGGCAAGGGGCCAAAACATTAGCTCCTGGTCAAGCACTGTATATAACCACAAAGCAGATTTCAGTAAAATCGCAGCAGATCCAAACCACCCTGAGTGTGTCGTGTCTGTCTGTCATTGCGCCGAACCTGTGCCTTTCTGAGTACCAGAGCCCTGCTTCTCCCGCGGTGTCCCCCATCTGAGTGGTCTGTGGCAGTCGTTTTTCTACCTTCCCACAGAGGAAGATGTGCTGGTAATAATAGTGTTCCATAGAGTTTGTCGTGTGTTTCCTGCTCTTCTCTCGGGATTGTATCAGGTCTGATACATACCAAGTGAAAAGTAGCTGCACTTTACCTGATCCAACCATGGAAGCACAGAAAAAAATCTTAGTGTTTCCTAAAAATCTCTCTCTTATATTTAATACTCTTAGCACCCTTCCCCGATGGGCCGGATTGTTTATTTTGCTGCAAGTTGAATAGTGGGCCCTGCAAGCTATCTGCCTTCATTCCAAATGGAAGGGGAGATGATGGAAGAGAGGATAGGGTATGAGAGAACAAGCTTAAGTCCTGCTGAAATGCAAATGTCTTGACCTAGAAAAGTCCTACCTCTGGAATGGAAGCCTGATAGAGAAACCATCTTTCCTTGTCCATTCAGTGCACTAGCAACATACATACCTGAAAAGCGTTGGCCCTGGATTAGGTGGGGGCAAGAATCGCTATGCTGTGCACCTTCGCCACACTCTAACCTTAACGGAAGTAACCATGTCACTCAGGACTTGCTGGCCAATCAGGACCTCAAGTCTGACCTGCCACTCAGAAGTGGTGGAGGGTGCTTCCGGGTTCCACGTAGCTGTTTCAAAGCTGTAGCCGAGGAGGCTTGAGTGGTTGGTGTAACCTGATCTGTGTGCTAAGGCTGGGTGCTGTTGGAATTCAGGCGAACATTGAACTCACGACATGGTGAGTATATATATATGGCAGCTGCTTCCAATGGGAAGGGGCAGGCGATTGAACAGTGTGGAGCTAGTGTGGTGAGACCTCCTTGGGGCTGAGTGAGAACCGAAACTTAACTTGAATGCCTGTGAGCCACACCCTGAGCATGGAGGTAACCTCTGAATAACTTTGATCTGTCACGACCTCTGTGTAGGCATTTGGGGCATGGGGTTGTGTGTTGAAACAGCCTTAGCAAGATCGCAAGCACAGAAATGCCTAGTTTCTACAGTATCTTTTACAATTTTTACACTTGTTTTAACATTGTGATGTAAGATATATGTGGAGTAAATGAGAAAGTTGTAAACATCACCTCTTGTCTTGGGTAACAGTCAAATATTAAGCTGTGAAGCATTGTCTTAGACTCATCCGAGTTTATCCTGTTGTATAACAGTGTCTGCTGACTTCATACACTTTGTCTCCTCCCCCTCCGGGAAGTAGTGTAAAAGGTGATATTCTTCTTAAGAAGCTGACTTGGCGTAAGATACAGCTTGTGTGAAAATTCCAGAATTCCGCATCCCAATTTTTATACTTTGTACCTTCTACTTTGTTGTCCTTGTCGTCCTTTGGGATCTTCAACTGAGGACCATGGCACTGTCTCAGGTCTTAGGAATACTTAAGAAATACTTCGGGAAAAATCATAGCTGTGTAAATCTCCCCTCTGCCTAAGTGGCTAGATTTTCAGTCTTGTGTCCCTAATTAAATTGTTCAAAATGTAACCTGGAGACTTAAGGATGATGGCATCTGTGGAATGCAAAATCTGTTCTAGGCTGACTCCTCTTTGAGCATTAACCAGTACTGGATGCATGTTATTATTAAAGAGATATTTCTTTTTCCTTAATTCTTTTTATTTATTTACATTCCAAATATCTATCACCCCTTACCAGTACCTCGCCTAAAAGTTCTTTACTCCATCCCTCTCTCCTTTGCCTCTGAGATTGTGCTCTCCTCAACCCTTAGCACAACCCCACTCCCACCTCAACTGCCCTCTACCCATCCCTCTTCCTTGGGGCATCAAGTCTCTCCAGGATTAGTCTCAAGCTCTCCCAGTGATGCCAGACAAGGAAGTCAGTGTTCTGATTCACATGTGTAAGTTGCCTCAGACAAGTCCATGTGTCCTTAAAAAAATATTTACTTGCTGTTCTCATTGTGTATGTAGAGATTTCTCCCTGGGAACATATATGAATTCTAACTGCATCTTCAGCCTTTTAGGAAAAAGTTTCTAACACATCCTATGTTGATTCAGGTGACCTTGATCCCAGTCTGTTGCTCACCAGGGCAATGGCCTTGCCTTTGTCTTCATTAAACTTTGTAAATTCCTACATTGAAGGGCCGTACCACAGTAGAGATTTAAAATGAACCATTTTGTTTCCAGTTTCTTGCTATTATGAATAAGGCTGGTGTGAACCTAGAGGAGCCTGTGTCCTTGTGATATGATGGAACATCTTTTGGGTATATGCCCTGGAGTGGTATAACTGGGTCTTGAGAAAGAACTATTCCCAGTTTTCTGACTAAGTACCGGATTGAGTTCCAAAGTGGTTGTACATATTTGCAATGCTACCAATGATGGAGTGTTCACCTATCTTAACATCCTTGTCAACATGTACTGTCCCTTGAGTTTTTGATTTTATACATTCTGATTGATGTAAGGTAGAAACTCAGGGTTGTTTGTTTTGCATTTACCTGATGACTAAGGATGTCGAACATTTCTTTAAGTGCTACTCAGACATTTGATATTCCTCTGTTGAGAATTGTGTTTTGCTCTGTACTCCATTTTTAATTGGGTTATTGGTTTTTGTGGCATCGCACTTCTTGAGTTCATTATACAGTTTGGATGTTGGCCCTCTATTAGGGTTAGTGACTATCTTTCCTCGATTTGTAGGCTGCTGTTTTGTCCTTATGACATTGTCCTTTGTCTTATAGAAGTTTTTCACTTTCAAGAGGTTCCATGTTTTATGTGTTGATCTTCCAGCCTGAGCTATTGCTGTTCTGTTCAGGGAGTTCTGTCCTGTGCCAATGTATTCAAGGGTATTTCCCAGTTTGTCTTCTATTAGATTCAATGTATCTGGTTCTATGTTGAGGTCCTCGATCCATGTTGTGCAGGGTGATAAATATGATCAACTTGATTCTTCTATATGCTCACTGCCAGTGAAACCAGGACCATTTATTGAAGATCATATCTTTTTAAACTGTATGGTTTTTGCTTCTTTGTCCAAGATCAAGTGCCCATAGCTGTGTGTGGGTTCATTTCTGGGTTTTCAATTCTATCCAACTGATGTACCTGTCTGTCTCTGTACCTATACCATTTGGTTTTTATCGCTATTACTCTTTAGTACAGCTTGAGATCAGAGATTGTGATTTCTCAAGAAGTTCTTTTATTGTTTAGGATTCTTTAGGCTATCCTGGGAGGTTTTGTTTTAATTGAATTTTTTTATTTGAATTTCAAATGTCATTGCCTTGCCTGGTTTCCCATCCATGAGCCCTCTATCCCTTTCCCCTCCCCCTTCTTCTATAAGGATGTTCCCCCTCCTCAACCAGCCCCCTTCCTGCCTACTCACCCTGGCCTTCCCCTACACTGGGGGGCCCAGCCTTGGGAGAATCAAAGGCTCCTCCTCCTATTGGTGCCCAACAAGGCCATCCTCTGCTACATATGCAGCTGGAGCCATATGTCCTTGTTTACTCTTTGAATGGTGGTTGAGTCCCTGGGAACTCGGGTTTGTTGGTATTACTGTTCTTCCTATGGGTTCCAAACCTCTTTATCTCCTTCAATCCTTTCTCTAACTCCCCCAATGGGGACCCTGTTTTCATTTCAATGGTTGTCTGCTAGCATTCGCCTATGTATTTGACATGCTCTGGCAGAGCCTCTAAAGAGACAGCTATATCAGGCTCCTGTCAACATGCACTTCTTGGCATCAACAATATTGTCTAGTTTTGGTGGCTGTGTGTATGTGGGCTGGATCCCTGGGTGGGGCAGACTCTAAATGGCCATTCCTTCAGTCTCTGCTCCAAACTTTGTCTCCATATCTCCTCCTATGAATGCTTCTGTTTCCCATTCTAAGAAGAACTGAAGCATCCGCACTTTGTGGTCCTTCTTCTTGAGCTTTATGTGGTCTGTGGATTGCATCTTGGGTAATTTGAGCTTTTGGGCTAATATCCACTTATCAATGAGTGCATACCATGTGTGTTTTTCTATGATTGGGTTACTTCACTCAGGATGATATTTTCTAGTTCAATCCATTTGTCAATGAATTTCATAAAGTCATTGTTTTTGATAGCTGAGTAATATTCCATTGTGTAGATGTACCACATTTTCTGTATCCATTCCTCTGTTGAAGGGCATAGGAGTTCTTTCAGCTTCTGACTGGTATGAGGTGGAATCTCAGGGTTGTTTTGATTTGCATTTTCCTGATGACTAAAAATTTTGAACATTTCTTTACGTGCCTCTTGGCCATTCAATAATCCTCAGCTGAGACTTCTTTGTTTAGCTCTATATTCTCTGGAACGATCCAGAGAAGATTAGCATGGCCCCTGTACAAGGGTGACAGGCAAATTCGTGAAGCGATCCACATTTTTGGTACAAAGTGGGACTCAAATCAGAAGGAGGACACAATATTGGGACAAAACAGCTATGTGACCTTTTTTGTAGCAAAATTCTCCGTTTTCTACCTTCCTTTCCACTTTTTATCTCACAGTCAGTAGTGAAAATTGGAAAGGGTTTTAATGCTGAAAACTAGCTGCTGTAGGGCACCTAGAGATGGGATCTAGAGCTCGCAGTAAAGACAGTTGTTACTGAGTGTATATATGTTGGGTATCTGGAAACCAGTGGCATCCTCATCTCCAAAGGCGAAGGCCTGTTAATACAGTACTCAGCAGTTTCTGTGGGGTTCTCATTAGACTTCCAGTCATTTCTGCAGGTCAGCTTCACCTGTACGACACGAATGTGTGCCATGACAGTCCCGTGAGGACAGCCTGATGGGAATTGGGTCTCACCCTCCTCACTCTGTCCCTGTTTCTCTGCTTCCTGATATTTGGTCTGACATGTGAGGTTTATATCCAGCTAACGGGTGGTATTACTTGCTAAAGTCTTAAAAGGTTGCAGGGACTTGGTCTATCTCTTCAACCTCATCCCCAAGGACAGTCTTGGGACATTTGAGCAGGGGGACAGCTGTCCTTTCCAAAGTGCAGGCGATCTGGTAGAGCCAATCAGGTAGCCCCATAAACCATCACTCCAGAGATGGGAGTGAGTGCTGACCATCCCAGGGATTCTCTGAAAATGTAGGCACCTGTAGTCAACACTTGGCAATACTTCAGCAAACCACATACTGTACTGGCAGGGCCAGGGCAGGGCCAGGGCACTGGGCTACCCCAAGTGGGTAGTGACCCAGCCTTCAGCACAGGTCAGTTCTCATGCACACAGGTGTGTTGCTGCCAAGACTGAAACCTTCAGATTCTATTGGGCATATTTTCTTTTTAGGAATGAAGAACAATTCTCCTATTTTTGAGCCATTCTTTTGTCATTTCTACAAAATTACATGTAACTTTACAAATATTTTTAAAAGATAAAGTGTTATAATATTTAATATTCTGTTAATTAGATTTTAAATTGGAACTGGCAAGTATTCTGTTTTTAGGGTTTTTTATGTTTTATTATACTTGATTAGAAAGGAAAATTGTACATTTTTTCTGTTTTTATGAGTAATTTAATGTATGGGAAATAAAATTTTAAAAGAAAAAGAATGTCATTCCTTTTAAGAAGTGCTTTGATATTTGTTTTTCTTTAGAGAAATACGTTTTAAATCTCAGACTTGCCTTAGGCTATGTAAATAAAAATTGCTTTGTACACCTATCCTGCCTCTGTGGCCCAGGCACTTGAACACAGTCTTTCCACTCCTTCAGGCTTGGCACATACTAGTCAGTGAGATGGAGAAGATACCACTGCATGAGTGTGCTCTGACTTCAGTGGCTGTCACTAGGCACTGACACATGTAATGGGACTTGAGTTAGAATTTATTTCCCTGAGTAACCCTGATGCTAGTGTATTCCCAGGACAGAAGTACCCAAGTGGTACTGGTTTTGAAGGCATAAAGTAGTCATGAAGAGCAGCCGAGGCTTGGCACTGTTAGAAACCATGGAAGAGCATTGGTGAAGGTACAGCCTCAGTTGTAGTTGATGGCCCAGAATTGAATGGTCATGCAAAGGACTTGAGGCTTTGCATCATGAAGAGAGCCTAAAAGAGACTATTGGTGAAATCTACTTACAGGAGAAGACGCCAATATATTGGAGATGCCAGTACCATGGGATTAACACCAAGAATAGCAGCAGCAGTGGGGTGGATTAACCTGAGCCTAGAGTACTACAGAGGGCAGAGCTGTAGAAGTGACACCAGCCTTTTGGAGGAGCACACACGATTATGTGTGGATCCCAAACACTGAAACCAGAAGCTGTAACATTGACATTTTCTTTGGAGACCCAAAATTGTTTGACATGTCAGGACCATCGGCTATCTGCTGGGGAAAGCTTCTAACAGGGAGTGGAACCAGGCCAAGAGAAAGAAGGTTGTTGCAGTCAACAAAGATGAAAGGATATGGAGCTTTGAAGAACCCTTTGACCTCAGACATCGAGATGCAGAGTTTGGAGTTTGCCCAGCTGGTTTCCTGTCTTGCTTTAGGGATTAGAGTTAAGTGATTGGATGAATCTCAGGACTTTCAACATTGTTGAGACTGCTGTAGACTATGGGGACTTAAGTTATAGTAAATGTACTTTTCATTATGCTATGATTAGATACGGCCCCTATAGGCTCATATATTTGAATAAGTCTATGGATGCCAGGAAGAGGAATGTGATGGTTTCTTTATGCTCGGAGAGTAGCACCATTAGAAGGTGTAGCCCTGTTGAAGTAGGTCTGGACTTAATGGAGTAGGTGTATCACTGTGGATGTGGGCTTGAAAACCTTCATCCTAGCTACCTGAAGGCCAGTATTCTGCTAGCAGAATTCAGATAAAGGTGCAGAAGTCTCAGCTCTTCCTGCATCATACCTGCCTGAATGTTGCCATGTCCCTGCCTTGATGATGATAGACTGAACCTCTGAACCTGTAAGCCAATTCCAATTAATAATATCCTTTATATTGCTTTAATACGTTTAGTTATGTGCCTTGAAGTCCTGATTTCTCAAAGTTATTTAACATGAAGGAGTACTCTATTTGCTCAGAGGCTATTTTTTAGCATCTAATGATATGATAATAAGGTTTCATATTTGAGTTTGTTTACATAATAGATTATGTTGATGGATTTTCATATATTGAACCATTCCCACATCCCTGGGTTGAAGCCTACTTGATCACTGTGAATAATGGTTTTTTTTTCTTTTTTTTCTTTCTTTTTTTTTTTTTTTATTAACTTGAGTATTTTTTATTTATATTTTAATTGTTATTACCTTTCCCGGTTTCCAGGCCGATATTCCTCTCCCCTTCTATATGGGTGTTCCCCTCCCCATCCTCCCCCCATTGCTGCCCTCCCCACAACAATCACATTCACTGGGGGTTCAGTCTTAGGGACCCAGGGCTTCCCCTTCCACTGGTGATCTTACTAGGATATTCATTGCTACCTATGAGGTCAGAGTCCAGGGTCAGTCCATGTATAGTCTTTAGGTAGTGGCTTAGTCCCTGGAAGCTCTGGTTGCTTGGCATTGTTGTTCATATGGGGTCTCAAGCCCCTTCAAGCTCTTCCAGTTCTTTCTCTGATTCCTTCAACGGGGTCCTGTTCTCAGTTCAGTGGTTTGCTGCTGGCATTCGACTCTGTATTTGCTGTATTCTGGCTGTGTCTCTCAGGAGCGATCTACATCTGGCTCTTGTCTGCCTGCACTTCTTTGCTTCATCCATCTTGTCTAATTGGGTGGCTGTATATGTATGGGCCACATGTGGGGCAGGCTCTGAATGGGTGTTCCTTCTGTGTCTGTTTTAATCTTTGCCTCTCTATTCCCTGCCAAGGGTATTCTTGCTCCCCTTTTAAAGAAGGAGTTGAAGCATTCACATTTTGATCATCCGTCTTGAGTTTCATGTGTTCTAGGCATCTAGGGTAATTCAAGCATTTGGGCTAATAGCCACTGATCAATGAGTGCATACCATGTGTGTTTTTCTGTGATTGGGTTACCTCACTCATGATGATATTTTCCACTTCCAGCCATTTGCCTATGAATTTCATAAAGTCATTGTTTTTTGATAGCTGAGTAATATTCCATTGTGTAGATGTACCACATTTTCTGTATCCATTCCTCTGTTGAAGGGCATCTGGGTTCTTTCCAGCTTCTGGCTATTATAAATAAGACTGCTATGAACATAGTGGAGCACGTGTCTTTGTTATATGTTGGGGCATCTTTTGGGTATATGCCCAAGAGAGGTATAGCTGGATCCTCAGGCAGTTCAATGTCCAATTTTCTGAGGAACCTCCAGACTGATTTCCAAAATGGTTGTACCAGTCTACAATCCCACCAACAATGGAGGAGTGTTCCTCTTTCTCCACATCCTCGCCAGCATTTGCTGTCACCTGAGTTTTTGATCTTAGCCATTCTCACTGGTATGAGGTAAAATCTCAGGGTTGTTTTGATTTGCATTTCCCTGATGACTAAAGATGTTGAACATTTCTTTAGGTGTTTCTCAGCCATTCGGCATTCCTCAGCTGTGAATTCTTTGTTTAGCTCTGAACCCCATTTTTTAATAGGGTTATTTGTTTCCCTGCGGTCTATCTTCTTGAGTTCTTTGTATATTTTGGATATAAGGCCTCTATCTGTTGTAGGTTTGGTAAAGATCTTTTCCCAATCTGTTGGTTGCCGTTTTGTCCTAACCACAGTGTCCTTTGCCTTACAGAAGCTTTGCAGTTTTATGAGATCCCATTTGTCAATTCTTGATCTTAGAGCATAAGCCATTGGTGTTTTGTTCAGGAAATTTTCTACAGTGCCCATGTGTTCCAGATGCTGCCCTAGTTTTTCTTCTATTAGTTTGAGTGTATCTGGTTTGATGTGGAGGTCCTTGATCCACTTGGACTTAAGCTTTGTACAGGGTGATAAGCATGGATCGATCTGCATTCTTCTACATGTTGACCTCCAGTTGAACCAGCACCATTTGCTGAAAATACTATCTTTTTTCCATTGGATGGTTTTGGCTCCTTTGTCAAAAATCAAGTGCCCATAGGTGTGTGGGTTCATTTCTGGGTCTTTGATTCTGTTCCATTGGTCTATCTGTCTGTCTCTGTACCAATACCATGCAGTTTTTATCACTATTGCTCTGTAATACTGCTTGAGTTCAGGGATAGTGATTCCCCCTGAAGTCCTTTTATTGTTGAGGATAGCTTTAGCTACCCTGGGTTTTTTGTTTTCCAGATGAATTTGCAAATTGTTCTGTCTAACTCTTTGAAGAAATGGATTGGTATTTTGATGGGGATTGCATTGAATCTGTAGATCGCTTTTGGTAAAATGGCCATTTTTACTATATTAATCCTGCCAATCCGTGAGTATGGGAGATCTTTCCGTCTTCTGAGGTCTTCTTCAATTTCTTCTTCAGAGTCTTGAACTTCTTATTGTATAGATCTTTTACTTGCTTGGTTAAAGTCACACCGAGGTACTTTATATTATTTGGGTCTATTATGAAGGGTGTCGTTTCCCTAATTTCTTTCTTGGCTTGTTTCTCTTTTGTGTAGAGGAAGGCTACTGATTTATTTGAGTTAATTTTATACCCAGCCACTTGGCTGAAGTTGTTTATCAGCTTTAGTAGTTCTCTGGTGGAACTTTTGGGATCACTTAAATATACTATCATGTCATCTGCAAATAGTGATATTTTGACTTCTTCTTTTAGGATCTATATCCCCTTGACCTCCTTTTGTTGTCTGATTGTTATGGCTAGAACTTCAAGAACTATATTGAATAAGTAGTGAATAATGGTTTTATGTGTCTTGGATCTTATTGAGTATTTTTGCATCTATATTCATGAGTAAAATTGGCTTAATGTTCTATTTCTTTGTTGGTTCATTGTGAGGTTTAGCTAGCAGTGTAACTGTGACGTTGTGAAATGAATTAGGTAGTGTTCTGTCTCTAGTTTGTAAAATAATTTGAGGAGTATTAGTGTTAGCTTTCTTTGAAGGTCTGGTAAAAATGTCCACTATTCATCTGGCCCTGCACATTTTTTTGGTTGCGAGGTTTTTGATTACTGTTCTATTTCCTTAGTGTGGGTGGGACAGTTTAGATACTTTACCTGATATTTATGTAAGTGTGGTACATGGTATCTGTCTTGAAAAATCATCAGTTTCGTGTAGATTTTCCAGTTTTGTTACATATAGAATCGTGTAGTAGGATTTGATGATTTTTTTTCTTGTTTCCTCAGTTTCTGTTATGTCTCCCTTTTCATTTCTGATTTTGTTGGTTTGGATACTGTCTCTATGCCCTTTAGTTAGTTAGGCTGAGAGTTTATCTATCTTATTGCAAATGCAAACATTGCTCTAACTAACAAGACTTAGTTCCCTACACTTACACCAGGCAGTATAAACTGTATGACACAGTAGCTCCAGGATAAACACTTGTGATTAGTTTGAGTCCACCATGAACACCTACATTCATGTGCATATACACATGTGCCTGCACACACACACACATACACACACACATAGACAGAGACAGACAGACAGATGGAGATAGAGAGTGACAGATAGAGAGGTTCTCAAAAGATGCCACCACTTTTTCACAAGAACAGTCCATCAATCTCTTATCACTCAGTGCCATTTATAGTCTAGTTTTCCAAAATCCTCTAGCAAAATTTTTCAAAGTCATAAAGCACATAAATTCAAATTCTTATAATTCCAGCCCCACTTCACTGGTACAAATGTTCATTTTCATTCCATTCTACATTAATTTGTACTAATATCCTGACTAAATCAACTCTCAACAGAAAGAAGTTACACATTGTTACTATTCCTATAATTACTGAGAATTGAACTTGGGTCCTGTGAAAGAGCAGCCAGTGGTCTTAGACACTGGGCCATCACTCCAGCTCCTTGACATGCCCTTTCAATGCTGCTGATATCTACTAATTTAAAGATATCTCTGTCCATCAATCTTTGAAGAAAAGTAATGATTTCAAATCCAAATTAAAATACATCCCCTCCACACATACACAAATACTTTAGTGAGAGAACTTGTAGGAAAACAGGATGTAAATGTGGTATTTAATTGTGGGCTGGATTACGCATTCAGATAGTCCATTAATATCATGGTGAGAAGCCTGGAGGCACTTAGGAAGACATAGTGCTGAATAAGGAGCTGAGAGTTCTATGTCTTGAACTATAGGATGATAGAGAGAGGGGAGAGACAGAGAGAAAGGAAGAGGCAGAGACAAACAGACATACACAGACAATGACATACACACACACACACACACACACACACACACACACACACGCTCAGAACATCTGGGTCTGCTATGGGATACAATATATTTAATCAAAATTTATAAATAAATGTTCAATAAAAAACAGTTGCTAGACCAAAGGCTTAGCAGTTAAGAGCACTGCATGTTTTTACAGAGGATAAAGATCCCATTCTCAGAAATCGTAACTGCTAATTCTGCTGTAACTCCAATAACTGCTGTAACTCCAATCCCAAGAGATCTACTGGCAAATACCCACTTACCATTATGTAAAATAAAATAAAGTTTACAAAAAGTAGCATACTCCACATCAATGTCACAGCCATGAAGACAACACTCAAAGCTAGTTAAAATGAAATCCTCTAGTCATTCATGGAAGCAGCAAGGGTCTTTTTGAGCCAGCCTCCTCATAGGCAAAAGCAGCCTCATTTTGAACTTAGAGTAGTTCAGCATAGCTGTTCAACTAAGAAAAATATTCACATTGCTGATAGCTGAGTTTTCCTTGTAGTTTCTGTATTTGTGGTCTCTGTTCTTTGTATATGAGACTTATGGCATTGATACATATATCTGTTAAATCCTACATTACGATTAACAGGTATAAGTGCCTCCTGAGCAATACTATTTCAGAAGGATTTCAATCCATCGTTTTTATAATTTGCAAATGTTTCTGAATGACATTGAATTAAGAATTCTTTTAAATGGGACTGAAGAAATGACTCAGGATTAAGAGCACTGACTGCTCTACAGAGGTCCTGCGTTCAAATCCCAGAAACCACATGGTAGCTCACAACCATCTGTAATGGGATCTGATGCCCACTTCTGGTGTTTCTGAAGACAGCTACAATGTACTTATATATAATAAATAAATAAATCTTTAAAAAAAAAAAAAACCCTACGCAGATTCCATTGGGGAAAGAGCTGAACTCCGAGAAGTGCGGACAATCCTAAGACCATAGGACAGATTGCCACTTCTTGATCAAGGACCTCCACCAAACCAGATACACTCAAACTAATAGAAGAAAAAGTAGGGAAGAGTCTCAATCAAATGTGCATGGGGAAAATTTCCTGAACAAAACAACAATGACTTACGCTCTAAGATAAAGAATCGACAAATGAGACCTCATAAAACTGGAAAGATTCTGTAAGACAAAGGACACTGTTATTAGGACAAAACAGCAACCAACAGATTGGGAAAAGATCTTTACCACTCCTACATCTGATAAAGGCCTAATATCCAAAATATACAAAGAACTCAAGAAGTTAGACTCCAGAGAGCCAGATAACCCTATTAAAAAATTGGGTATGGAGATAAATAAAGAATTCTCAGCTGAAGAATATTGAATGTCTGAGAAGTGCCTAAAGAAATGTACAACATCCCTAGGGAAATGCAAATCAAAACAACCCTGATGTGTCCACCTCACACCAGTCAGAATGGCTAAGATAAAAAGCTCAGGTGACAGCAGATGCTGGCGAGGATGTGGAGAAAGAAGAATACTCCATTGATGGTGGGATTGCAAACTACTACAACCACTATGGAAATGAGTCTGGAGGATCCTCAGATATTGGACATTGTACTACCTGAGGATCCAGCTATACCTCTCCTGGGCACATCCCCAAAATATGTTCCAACATAAAACAAAGACACATGCTCCACTATGTTTATAGCAGCCTTATTTATAATAGCCAGAAGCTGGAAATAAACCAGATGCCCTTGAAGAGAGGAAGGAATACAGGAAATGTGGTACATCTACACAATGGAGTACTACTCAGCTAACAAAAACAATGACTTCATGAAATTCATAGTCAAATGGATTGAACTAGAAAATATCATCCTGAGTGAGGTAACCCAATCACGAAGAAACATACATGGTATACACTCACAGATAAGTGGATATTAGCCCAAAACTGAATTACTGAAGATACAGTCCACAGACCACATGAAGCTCAAGAAGGATGAGCAAAGTGAGGATGCTTCATTCCTTCTTAAAAGGGGAACAAAAATATTCATGGGAGGGGTTATGATTGCAAATCATAGAGCAGAGACTGATGGACAGACATTCAGAGCATGCCCCACAGGTGGCATATATATATCGACCAAAACTAGATAATACTGATGAAACTAGGAAGTGCATGCTGACAGGAACCAGATATAGATTTCTCCTGAGAGGCTCTGCCAGAGCATGACAAATACTGAGGTGAATGCTAGCAGTAAACCAAGGAACTGAGAATGATACTCCCTGTTGGAGGAATTAGAGAAAGGATTGAAAGAGCTGCAGTGGTTTGCAACCCCATAAGAATAAAAATGCCAACCAACAAGAGCTCCCAACTAAACCACTACCCAAAGACTATACATGGACTGACACATGACTTCAGGTGCATATATAGCAGAGGATGGCCTTGCTGGTCACCAATGGAAGGACAAGTTCTAGGTCCTGCCAAGGTTGGACCCCGAGTATAGGAGATGTGTGGGAGGATGAATGGGGTGAGGAACACCCTTAGAGAAGAAGGGGATTGGGATGGGATAGGTGGCTTATGTTCTGGGAAACCGAGAAAGGGAAAAATATTTGAAATATAAATTTTTTAAAAATCCAATAAAAGGGAAAAAATAATTCCCTTGAATATCTCTGCTCTTTATATTGTGACCATGTTCAGAAGTGGACTTACTTAGCATTCTTCGAAGTAATTGAACCTGTATGTGAACATATCCAGACTCACTGATTAGGATCCTAAAGCTTCCTTTGTTGAAAAAAAAAGCATTGCTCAATGCAATCACCATCAAAATCCCAACACAGTTCTTTTTTCTTTTCTTTTTTTTTTTTTATTACCTTGAGTATTTCTTATTTACATTTCGAGTGTTATTCCCTTTCCCAGTTTCCAGGCAAACATCCCCCTCCCCCCCTCCCCTTCTTTATGGGTATTCCCCTCCCCATCCTCCCCCCCCTTGCCGCCCTCCCCCCAACAATCTAGTTCACTGGGGGTTCAGTCTTAGCAGAACCCAGGGCTTCCCCTTCCACTGGTGCTCTTACTAGGATATTCATTGCTACCTATGAGGTCAGAGTCCAGGGTCAGTCCATGTATAGACTTTAGGTAGTGGCTTAGTCCCTGGAAGCTCTGGTTGCTTGGCATTGTTGTTCATATGGGGTCTCGAGCCCCTTCAAGCTCTTCCAGTTCTTTCTCTGATTTCTTCAACGGGGGTCCTGTTCTCAGTTCAGTGGTTTGCTGCTGGCATTCGACTCTGTATTTGCTGTATTCTGGCTGTGTCTCTCAGGATCGATCTACATCCGCTCCTGTCGGCCTGCACTTCTTTGCTTCATCCATCTTGTCTAATTGGGTGGCTGTATATGTATGGGCCACATGTGGGCAGGCTCTGAATGGGTGTTCCTTCTGTGTCTGTTTTAATCTTTGCCTCTCTATTCCCTGCCAAGGGTATTCTTGCTCCCCTTTTAAAGAAGGAGTTGAAGCATTCGCATTTTGATCATCCGTCTTGAGTTTCATGTGTTCTAGGCATCTAGGGTAATTCAAGCATTTGGGCTAATAGCCACTTATCAATGAGTGCATACCATGTGTGTTTTTCTGTGATTGGGTTACCTCACTCAGGATGATATTTTCCAATTCCAACCATTTGCCTATGAATTTCATAAAGTCATTGTTTTTGATAGCTGAGTAATATTCCATTGTGTAGATGTACCACATTTTCTGTATCCATTCCTCTGTTGAAGGGCATCCGGTTCTTTCCAGCTTCTGGCTATTATAAATAAGGCTGCTATGAACATAGTGGAGCATGTGTCTTTGTTATATGTTGGGGCATCTTTTGGGTATATGCCCAAGAGAGGTATAGCTGGATCCTCAGGCAGTTCAATGTCCAATTTTCTGAGGATCCTCCAGACTGATTTCCAGAATGGTTGTACCAGTCTGCAATCCCACCAACAATGGAGGAGTGTTCCTCTTTCTCCATATCCTCGCCAGCATTTGCTGTCACCTGAGTTTTTGATCTTAGCCATTCTCACTGGTGTGAGGTAAAATCTCAGGGTTGTTTTGATTTGCATTTCCCTTATGACTAAAGATGTTGAACATTTCTTTAGGTGTTTCTCAGCCATTCGGCATTCCTCAGCTGTGAATTCTTTGTTTAGCTCTGAACCCCATTTTTTAATAGGGTTATTTGTTTCCCTGCGGTCTAACTTCTTGAGTTCTTTGTATATTTTGGATATAAGGCCTCTATCTGTTGTAGGATTGGTAAAGATCTTTTCCCAATCTCCAACACAGTTCTTTAAAGATATGAAAGGGCAATTCTCAAATTCATCTGAAAAAAAAAAAAAAACAGAAGAGCAAAAACAATTCTTGTCAACAAAAGAACTTCTGGGGTAATCACCATCCCAACCCTCAAGCTGTACTAAAGAGCAATAGTGATAAATCAGCATGGTATTAGTAAAGGGAAAGCAAGGTTGATTAATGGAATAGAACTGAAGACTCAGAAATTAAACCACACACTTACAGACACTTGATATTTTACAAAGAAACCAAATATATACAATGGACTAAAGAAAGCATCTTCAATAAATGGTACTAGTCCAACTGGTAGTCTATATGTATATGTAGAAAAATGAAAATAGATGAATATTTGTCATCTTGCACAAAGCTCAAGTCCAAGTGGATCAAGGACCTCACAATGAAACCAGATACACTGAATCTAATAGAACAGAAAGTGGGAAAGAGCCTTGAACTCATGGGCACAGAAGAAAATTTCCTAAACAGAACACCAAAGCTCAGGCTCTAAGATATAGAATTGACAAATGCGACCTCATGAAACTGGAAAGTTTCTGTAAGGCAAAGGACATAATCTATAAGACAAACCTGCAACTTACAGATTAGGAAAAATATCTTCAGTAATCGCACTTCAGATAGAAGGCTAATATCCAAAATATATAAATAACCATCAAAAAATGAAAAAAGCCAATCAAAAAGTGGAGTATAGAACTAAACTGAGAATTCACAACACAAAAATCTTGAATGGCCAAGAAGCAGTTAAAGAAATGTTCAGAGTCCTTAGTTATCATGGAAATGCAAATAAAAATGACTCAGAGATTCCACCTTACACAAATCAGGATCTCGACAATCAAAAACTCAGCTGACACCACATGATGGCGAGGATGCGTTGAAAGAGGAACACTCCTCCATTGCTGGTAGGATGGTTAACTGGTACAACCACTCTGGAAATCAATCTGGAGGTTCCTCAGAGAATTGGAAATAGATCTACCTGAAGACCAAGTTATACTATTCTTGGGCATATAAACAAAACATGCCCCACTATGCCACAGGGGCATGTGTTCCACTTGCTAATAGTGGCCTTATTTGTAATATCCAGAAGCTGAAAACATTCAGATGTTCTACAGGAAAGAATGGATACAGAAAATGTGGTTCATTTACACACTGGAATACTACTCAGCTATTAAGAATGAGGACATCATGAGTTTTGCAGACAAATGTATGGAACTAGAATATATCCTGCATGAGGTAACTCAGACCCAATAGGACATGCATGGTATGCACTCACTAATAAGTGGATATTAGCCAAAGCAGTACAGAATACCCATGATACAACCTACAAGACTCAAAATGGTTAGCAGGTCAAAGGACCCGTGTGAGGATGCATCAATCCTACATGGGAGGGAGGGGAAATGAATCATGGAGGGTAGAAGAAAACTGCACAGGGAGGGAAAAGGAGAGAACATGATCAGGTATTGAGGGACAGGAAACAGAACTGAATCCCTGAGTGACAAGAGAAAGAAGGGAAACAGGCAACCTCAGAAGATAGGAGGTGGGGGAGCACCCTATAGAATGTACCAGAGACATGAGTGGTTAGAGACTCTCAGGACTCAAAGGGAGGGACCCTTGGATGAAGTACTCTATTGTGGGGAGGGGAAACTTGTAGAGTCCACCTCCAGTGAAGGGTCAGGACGTCAGGTGAAGAATAGGATTGCTATCCCACAGTCAAAAGTTTTTAGTCAGAATTGTTCCTGTCTGAAAGAACTAAAGGGACAAAAATTGAGAAGAACATGAGAGAAAGGAGGTCCAGAGACACATCCAAATGGGGATCCAGCACAAGGGGAGGCCCAGTGCCCTGACACTGTTACTAATGCTTTCTTGTGATTGCAGCTTAGTGTGGCTGCTCTCTCAGAGGCCCAACAATCAGCTGAAAAACTTAGATGCAGACACTAGCACCCATCCAGCGGTCAGAAGCCTGGGAGCCCAAGGGCTGGATTGGGGAAAGGCTGGAAGAAGCTGGGGAGGAGGTTGTCCCCAAGGGAAGGCCTGCAGTCTCAACTAACCTGGACCCCCAGGGTTGCTCAGACGCTGAGCCACCAACCAGGCAACGTACAACAGCTAATATGAGGCTCCAGACATATATACTGCACAGAACTGCCTGTTCAAGCCTCAGGGAGAGAAGCTGCTCCTAAGCCTTTTCAGATTTAAGGCTTCAGGGATTGGGGTGGCCTGGTGGTGTGGGGGCAGTTCTGTGGGGACATCCTCATGCAGGCAGAGGTCTGTATGGCAATAGGAGTGATGCTGGGGAGCAGACTGGGAGAGGGATGAAGACTGGACTGTAAAAAAGAATTAAAGGATAAAAATAAATATATTCAAATTTTTTTAAAAAGCATTGCTTTGAAAATGTTCCCATGTTCTCGTTTTCTACAACGGAAATCTTTCTCAGCTCTTCTGTCTTAGGTCATGTAATAGTTATTCCTGGTAGTCAAATTGGCTATATATAAAATTAACTAAAACTCCAACAGTTTAGTACTGTGAGGGATTTTTCTTGATTATACCTTTTTAGGTTGTAAAGCCCTTTTTTAAAAATCAGGATCTTTCAAAGTCAGAAGAAATACCATTAATCTTGGCCACAGTTTATGATGGCAGCCTACATTTATACAGGTCATTGAAGGTCATTCTTTCTCCTTGACATCATGTCCTACTGCTTGCTTACAAGTTGATTTTTTTAAACTGTCATTAGAGGCTACTTCTTTGTAATTCTGGTATACACTGAAGATCAGCTGAGACACCCAGGTACATGGACAGAACCACTAGTGTACTCTCCATCAGTCCATTTGAAGTCAGCCATTGATGGACTAGTTTGACTGGACCTTGCAAGTGATTCCAATAAATCCACTTCCTACGTTCACAGAGAGATCCATTCCATCCTTCCTGTTCATTTAGATACCTTTCTTAATATAGCTGTGGCCTTGTTTTACCTTCCCACAGAAGAAGATAGGCTGGTAATAATAGTGTTCCATAGAGTTTGTCGTGTGTTTCCTGCTCTTCTCTCGGGATTGTATCAGGTCTGATACATACCAAGTGAAAAGTAGCTGCACTTTACCTGATCCAACCATGGAAGCACAGAAAAAAATCTTAGTGTTTTCTAAAAATCTATCTTTTATTTTTAATACTCTTAGCACCCTTCCCCGATGGACCGGATTGTTTATTTTGCTGCAAGTTGAATAGTGGGCCCTGTAAGCTATCTGCCTTCATTCCAAATGGAAGGGGAGATGATGGAAGAGAGGGTAGGGTATGAGAGAACAAGCTTAAGTCCTGCTGAAATGCAAATGTCTTGACCTAGAAAAGTTCTACCTCTGGAATGGAAGCCTGGTAGAGAAACCATCTTTCCTTGTCCATTCAGTGCACTAGCAACATACATACCTGAAAAGCGTTGGCTCTGGATTAGGTGGGGCAGGAATCGCTATGCTGTGCACCTTTGCCACACTCTAACCTTAACGGAAGTAACCATGTCACTCAAGACTTGTTGGCCAATCAGGACCTCAAGTCTGACCTGCCACTCAGAAGTGGTGGAGGGTGCTTCCGGGTTCCACGTAGCTGTTTCAAAGCTGTAGCCGAGGAGGCTTGAGTGGTTGGTGTGACCTGATCTGTGTGCTAAGGCTGGGTGCTGTTGGAATTCAGGCGAACATTGAACTCACGACATGGTGAGTATATATATATGGCAGCTGCTTCCAATGGGAAGGGGCAGGCGATTGAACAGTGTGGAGCTAGTGTGGTGAGACCTCCTTGGGGCTGGGTGAGAATCGAAACTTAACTTGAATACCTGTGAGCCACACCCTGAGCATGGAGGTAACCTCTGAATAACTTTGATCTGTCACTACCTCTGTGTAGGCATTTGGGGCATGGGGTTGTGTGTTGAAACAGCCTTAGCAAGATCGCAAGCTCAGAAATGCCTAGTTTCTACAGTATCTTTTACAATTTTTACACTTGTTTTAACATTGTGATGTAAGATATATGTGGAGTAAATGAGAAAGTTGTAAACATCACCTCTTGTCTTAATATTTGTCAGTCAAATATTAAGCTGTGAAGCATTGTTTTAGACTCATCCGAGTTTATCCCATTGTGTAACAGTGTTTACCGACTTCATACACATTGTCTCCTCCCCCTCCAGAAAGTAGTGTAAAAGATGATATTCTTCTTAAGAAGCTGACTTGACATAAGATACAGCTTGTGCGAGAATTCCGCATCCCAATTTTTATACTTTGTGACTTCTACTTTGTTGTCCTTGTCGTCCTTTGTGACCTTCAACTGAGGACTATGGCACTGTCTCTGAACTGTGGTTTAACCCCTGGGAGCTCTGGTTCATTGGTATTGTTGTTCTTCCTATGGGTTGCAAACCTTTCCATCTCCTTCAATCCTTTCTCTAACTCCCCCAGTGGGGACCCTGTTCTCAGTTCAGTGTTTGCTAGCATTCACCTCTGTATTTGACATGCTGTGGCAGAGCCTCTCAGGAGACAGCTATGTCAGGCTCCTGTCAGCATGCACTTTTTGGCATCTACAATATTGTCTAGTTTTGGTGGCTGTATGTATATGGGCTGGATCCCCAGGTGGGACAGACTCTAAATGGCCATTCCTTCAGTCTCTACTCCAAACTTTGTCTCCATATCTACTCCTATGAATGTTTTTGTTCCACATTCCAAGAAGAACTGAAGCATCTGTACTCTGGTGGTCCTTCTTGAGCTTTATGTGGTCTGTGGATTGTATCTTGGGTAATTTGAGGTTTGGGGCTAATACCCACTTATCAATGACTGCATACCATGTGTGTTTTTCTGTGATTGGGTTACCCCACTCAGGATGATATTTTCTAGTTCAATCCATTTGTCAATGAATTTCATGAAGTCATTGTTTTTGATAGCTGAGTAATATTCCATTGTGTAGATGTACCACATTTTCTGTAACCATTCCTCTGTTGCACGGCATCTGGATTCTTTCCAGCTTCTGGTTATTATTAATAAAGCTGCTATGAACATAGAGGAGAATGTGTCTTTGTTGTATGTTGGAACAACATTTAGGTATATGCCCAGGAGTGGTATATCTGGGTCCTCAGGTAGTGGAATGTCCACTTTTCTGAGGAACCTGCAGACTGATTTCCAGAATGGATATACCAGCATACAATTCCACCAACAATGGAGGAGTGTTCCTCTTTCTCCACATCCTCGCCAGCATCTGTTGTCACCTGAGTTTTTAATCTTAGAAATTCTGAAGTGTGAAGTGGAATCTCAGGGTTGTTTTGATTTGCATTTCTTTGATGACTAAGGATGATGATTATTTCTTTAGGTTCTTCTCAGCTGTTCAATATTCCTTCCTGAGAATTCTTTGTATAGCTCTATACCCAAATTTTAATAGGAACTAAAGTTGTTGTTCTTCTTTTTTTTCCTTTCTGACTGTGTTTTCTTTTTTTGTTCTTGAATATATTTATTTATATTTCAAATGTATTCCCTTTCCTGTCCATAAGCCTCCTATTTCACTTCCCCTCCACAATAAGTGTGTTCCCCCCATCCACTCCCTTAACTGCACTCCCCCCAACCCCGGGACATTTCCGTGCAAGGGGGTCCAACCATGGCAGATACAAGGGCTTCCCCTTACACTGGTGCCCCAACAAGGTTATTCTCTGCTACATGTGTAGTTGGAGCCCTGGGTCAGTCCATGTAGTCTTTGGGTAATGGTTTTAGTCCCTGGCAGCTCTAGTTGGTTGGCATTGTTTTTCTTATAGGGTTGCAAGCCCCTTCAGCTCTTTGAACCCTTTCTCTAATTCACCCAAGGGGGGATCCTGTTCTCAGTTCAGTGGTTTGCTGCTAGCATTCACCTCTGTATTTGACAGGTTCTGGTTGTATCTCTCAGGAGAGATCTCTATTCAGTCCCTTTCAGCATCAACTTTTTAGCTTCATCAATGTTATCTAGTTTTGGTGGCTGTACATATATGGGCCACATGTTAGGAAGGTTCTGAATGGCTGTTCCTTTATTGTCTGCTCTAAACTTTGCCTCCATATCCCCTCCAGTGGATATTTTTGTTTCCCCTTTAAGAAGCAGTTGAAGTAGCCACATTTTGGATATCCTTATTCTTGAACTCCCTATGGTCTGTGGATTGCATCTTGAGTAATTCGAGCTTTTGGGCTAATATCCACTTATCAATGAGTGCATACCATGTGTGTTTTTCTGTGATTGGGTTACCTCACTCAGGATATTTTCTGGTTCATTCCATTTGCCTATGAATTTCATGAAGTCATTCGTTTTGATAACTTAGTAGTACTCCATTATGTAGATGTACCACATTTTCTGTATCCATTCCTCTGTTGAAGGACATCTGGGTTCTTTCCAGCTTCTGACTATTATAAATAAGGCTGCTATGAACATAGTGGAGCATGTGTCTTTGTTGTATGTTGGAGCATCTTTTGGATATATGCCCAGGAGAGGTATAGCTGGGTCCTCAGGTAGTGGAATGTCCACTTTTCTGAGGAACTTCCAGACTGATTTCCAGAGTGGTTGTACCAGTTTTCAGTCCCACCAACAATGGAGGAGTGTTCCTCTTTCTCCACATCCTCGCCAGCACCTGCTGTCACCTGAGTTTTTAGTCTTTGCCATTCTGACTGATGTGAAGTGGGATCTCAGGCTTGTTTTGATTTGCATTTCCCTGATGACTAAGGATGTTGTACATTTCTTTGTTTAGCTCTATATTCTATTTTTTACGAAGGTTATTTGGCACATATACTAAAATTGCAACGATAAAGAGAAGATTAGCATGGCCCCTGCACAAGGATAACATGCAAATTCGTGAAGCAATCCACATTTTTGGTACAAAGTAGGATACTCAAATAGGAAGGAGGACACAATGTTGGGACAAAAAAGCTATGTGACCTTTTTGTTGTAGCAAAATTCTCCATTTTCTACCTTCCTTTCCACTTTTTATCTCATAGTCAGTAGTGAAAATTGGAAAGGGTTTTAATGCTAAAAACTAGCTGCTGTAGGGCACCTAGAGATGGGATCTAGAGCTCCCAGTAAAGACAGTTGTTGTTGAGCGTATGTATGTTGGGTATCTGCAAACCAGTGGTATGCTCACCTCCAAAGACGACTGCAGCTGGCCTGTTAATACAGTACTCAGCAGTTTCTGTGTGGGACTCATTAGGTCAGCCTCACATGTACCACACAAATGTGTGCCATGATAGTCCGTGAGGACAGCCCGATGATAATTGGGTCTCACCCTCCTCACTCTGTCCCTGTTTCTCTGCTTCCTGGAGTTTGGTCTGACATGTTAGGTTTATATGCAGCTAACGGGTGGTATTACTTGCTAAAGTCTTGAAAAGTTGTAGGGACTTGGTCTGTCTGTTTAACCTCATCCCCAAGGACAGTCCTGGGAAACTTGAGCAGGGGGACAGCTGTCCTTTCCAAAGTGCAGGTGACTCCTGTAGAGCCAATCAGGTGGCCCCATAAACCATCACTCCAGAGATGGGAGTGAGTGCTGACCATCCCAGGGATTCTCTGAAAATGTAGGCACCTGTAGTCAACACTTGGCAATACTTCAGAAAACCACATACTGTTCTGGCAGGGCCAGGGCCAGGGCCAGGGCCAGGGCCAGGGCCAGGGCACTGGGCTTCCAAAAGTGGGTAGTGACCCAGCCTCCAGCACAGGTCAGTTCTCATGCACACAGGTGTGTTGGTACCAAGACTAAAACCTTCAGATTCTATTGGGCATATTTTCTTTTTAGGAATAAAGGACAGTTCTCCTTTTTTTTTTTTTTTTTTGAGCCGCTCTTCTGTCAATTCTACAAAATTGAATGGAACTTTACAAATATTTTTAAAAGATACAGTTTTGTGAATATTTAATATTCTGCTGATTTGATTTTGAATTGTCAATGTCAAGTATTCTGTTTTTAGGGTTTTTATGTTTTATTACACTCTGTTAAAAAGGAAAAATTATACATTTTTAGTCTGTTTTTTGTGAGTAATTTAATTACAGACAATAAAAATTTAAAGAAACTCAAAATAATTTCATTCCTTTTTAGAAGTGCTTTGATATTTGTTTTTTCTTTAGAGAAATACATTTTTGAATCTCAGGCTTGCCTCAGGCTATATAAGTAAAAATTGCTTTGTACACCTAATCTTTCCTCTGTGGCCCAGGCACTTTAAGACAGTCCTGCTACTTTTTCATGCTTGGCCCTTACTAGTCAGTGAGATGGAGAAGGTACCACTGCATGAGTGTGCTCTGACTTCAGTGGCTGTTATTTGGCACTTACACATGAAATGAAATTTGAGTTAGAATTTATTTCACTGACCAACCCTGATGCTGGTGTATTCACAGCACAGAAAGGTATGGGGAAGGAGAAGGAGGAGAACTTTACTGTTGGACAATATTTGGTTGTCATTAGCAATGAGTACTCTGGTAGTCAAATTTTGATGAACAGTAAAAATCCTTACTGGCAATTTGTTTAGTTTCATAGACGGGCAATCAAAAATCTAGATATGGAATTGAACTTATTTGTAGAAACCAAAATTCTGTACTCGCACTGTTACCCAGTACAGAAGACTTTAGGATTTGTTTATTTTTTGTGTGAGTATAGTGTTGCTGTTTTCACACACACCAGAAGAGGGCATCAGATTCCATTACAAATGGTTGTGATGCACCATGTCGTTGTTGGGAATTGAGCTCAGGTCCTCTGGAAGAGCAGTCAATGCTCTTAACCTCTGAGACAGCTCTACAGCCCCCAGATTATATTAAATCATTTCTACCTTCTCATTCCTCCCTACTCTTAAGCTTCAATCCCTGGGGCAAATGGCTGAGTAGCTATTTAACAAGTCAAAGTGGGCCTGGCTGTCAGGTTCTCCTAGTAGCCCTCAGTGTCTTCCTGTTAGAGGATATGGCTGTCAAATCCCCCCACCCCCGCCCTTTCACCGCCCAACCCAATGTTTGGGCTGCCCTTCTCTGTACAGCCCTTCCTGATTTGATCTAACCACTTTGGTTACCTGTTCCTTTTCTGCTTTTCTTTTGGAAAGCATTTCTCTCCTTTCTTTTTGGTCTGAGTCTCCCCTCCTCCCTTCTCACAGGCCTCAGGTTCATGACTACTCATAACTTCAATTTCTTTCTTCAAAGACTTGAAATTTTCATCATATAAGTCTTTAACGTGCTTCTATATAGTTACTTCACCATGTTCTATATTATTTGAGGTTATTTTGCAAGGTATTGTTTCCCCAATTTCTTTCTCAGCCTATGTATCACTTTTATATAAGTTTTTTTTTATTAAACTTCTATCCAGGCACTTCCTTTAAAATGTATATCAGCTATAGGACTTAATACTTAATAAATGAAATTTTGAGGTCACTTATGTATACCATCATACCATCTGCCAATAGGATAGTGTGACTTCTTCCTTTTCAAATTAAATCCTGTTGATCTTTTTCATTTGTCTTCTGCTCTAGCTAGAACATCAAGTACCGTCTTGAGTAGATATAGAGAGTTGGGAAAGCCTTGTGTTGTTCCCGATTATAGTGAAATTTGTTGGAGTTCCTCTCCATTTCACCTGACGTTAGCTAAAGGCTTGCTATACATTTCCTTTATTACTTTTTTTTAAAGATTTACTTAGTTATTTTATGTTGGTACATGGCAGCGCTGGGACTTGAACTCAGGACCTTTGGAAATGCAGCCAGTGCTCTTAACCGCTGAGCCATCTCTCCAGCCCCTTTATTTCTTTTAAATATGTCTCTTGTATCCCTGATCTTTCCAGGCCTTTTATCATCAATTATTCTTGTGTTTTTTTAAAGGCTAATTCAGTGTCTAATGAGGTTTTTTCCATCACTTTATATAGTGGATTACATTTTTTGATTTTTTTTTTATGTTGATCCATCTTCCCTTCACTTGGGTGAAGTTTAAGCAATCATGGTTAGTAATCTTTTTTTTATTTATTTTTTTTTTATTATTAACTTGAGTATTTCTTATATACATTTCGAGTGTTATTCCTTTTCCGGTTTCCGGGCAAACATCCCCATCCCCCTTCCCCTTCCTTATGGGTGTTCCTTTCCCCACCCTCACCCCATTGCCGCCCTCCCCAACAGTCTAGTTCACTGGGGTTCAGTCTTAGCAGGACCCAGGGCTTCCCCTTCCACTGGTGCTCTTACTAGGATATTCATTGCTACCTATGAGGTCAGAGTCCAGGGTCAGTCCATGTATAGTCTTTTAGGTAGTGGCTTAGTCCCTGGAAGCTCTGGTTGCTTGGCATTGTTGTACATATGGGGTCTCGAGCCCTTCAAGCTCTTCCAGTTCTTTCTCTGATTCCTTCAACGGGGGTCCTATTCTCAGTTCAGTGGTTTGATGCTGGCATTCGCCTCTGTATTTGCTGTATTCTGGCTGTGTCTCTCAGGAGCGATCTACATCTGGCTCCTGTCGGTCTGCACTTCTTTGCTTCATCCATCTTGTCTAATTGGGTGGCTGTGTATGTATGGGCCACATGTGGGGCAGGCTCTGAATGGGTGTTCCTTCAGTCTCTGTTTTAATCTTTGCCTCTCCCTTCCCTGCCAAGGGTATTCTTGTTCCCCTTTAAAGAAGGAGTGAAGCATTCACATTTTGATCATCCGTCTTGAGTTTCATTTGTTCTAGGCATCTAGGATAATTCAAGCATTTGGGCTAATTGCCACTTATCAATGAGTGCATACCATGTATGTCTTTTTGTGATTGGGTTAGCTCACTAAGGATGATATTTTCCAGTTCCAACCATTTGCCTACGAATTTCATAAAGTCGTTGTTTTTGATAGCTGAGTAATATTCCATTGTGTAGATGTACCACATTTTCTGTATCCATTCCTCTGTTGAAGGGCATCTGGGTTCTTTCCAGCTTCTGGCTATTATAAATAAGGCTGCAATGAACATAGTGGAGCACGTGTCTTTTTTATATGTTGGGGCATCTTTTGGGTATATGCCCAAGAGAGGTATAGCTGGATCCTCAGGCAGTTCAATGTCCAATTTTCTGAGGATCCTCCAGACTGATTTCCAGAATGGTTGTACCAGTCTGCAATCCCACCAACAATGGAGGAGTGTTCCTCTTTCTCCACATCCTCGCCAGCATTTGCTGTCACCTGAGTTTTTGATCTTAGCCATTCTCACTGGTGTGAGGTGAAATCTCAGAGTTGTTTTGATTTGCATTTCCCTTATGACTAAAGATGTTGAACATTTCTTTATGTGTTTCTCAGCCATTCGGCATTCCTCAGCTGTGAATTCTTTGTTTAGCTCTGAACCCCATTTTTAATAGGGTTATTTGTTTCCCTGCGGTCTAACTTCTTGAGTTCTTTGTATATTTTGGATATAAGGCCTCTATCTGTTGTAGGATTGGTAAAGATCTTTTCCTAATCTGTTGGTTGCCGTTTTGTCCTAACCACAGTGTCCTTTGCCTTACAGAAGCTTTGCAGTTTTATGAGATCCCATTTGTCGATTCTTGATCTTAGAGCATAATCCATTGGTGTTTTGTTTAGGAAATTTTTCCAGTGCCCATGTGTTCCAGATGCTTCCTAGTTTTTTCTTCTATTAGTTTGAGTGTGTCTGGTTTGATGTGGAGGTCCTTGATCCACTTGGACTTAAGCTTTGTACAGGGTGATAAGCATGGATCGATCTGCATTCTTCTACATGTTGACCTCCAGTTGAACCAGCACCATTTGCTGAAAATGCTATCTTTTTTCCATTGGATGGTTTTGGCTCCTTTGTCAAAAATCAAGTGACCATAGGTGTGTGGGTTCATTTCTGGGTCTTCAATTCTATTCCATTGTTCTATCTGTCTGTCTCTGTACCAATACCATGCAGTTTTTATCACTATTGCTCTGTAATACTGCTTGAGTTCAGGGATAGTGATTCCCCCTGAAGTCCTTTTATTGTTGAGGATACCTTTAGCTATCCTGGGTTTTTTGTTATTCCAGATGAATTTGCAAATTGTTCTGTCTAACTCTTTGAAGAATTGGGTTGGTATTTTGATGGGGATTGCATTGAATCTGTAGATTGCTTTTTGGTAAAATGGCCATTTTTACTATATTAATCCTGCCAATCCATGAGCATGGGAGATCTTTCCATCTTCTGAGGTCTTCTTCAATTTCTTTTCTTCAGTGTCTTGAAGTTCTTATTGTACAGATCTTTTACTTGCTTGGTTAAAGTCACATCGAGGTACTTTATATTATTTGGGTCTATTATGAAGGGTGTCGTTTCCCTAATTTCTTTCTCGGCTTGTTTCTCTTTTGTATAGAGGAAGGCAACTGATTTATTTGAGTTAATTTTATACCCAGCCACTTGGCTGAAGTTGTTTATCAGCTTTAGTAGTTCTCTGGTGGAACTTTTGGGATCACTTAAATATACTATCATATCATCTGCAAATAGTGATATTTTGACTTCTTCTTCCAATCTGTATCCCCTCGATCTCTTTTTGTTGTTTGATTTCTCTGGCTAGAACTTCAAGAACTATATTGAATAAGTAGGGACAGAGTGGGCAGCCTTGTCTAGTCCCTGATTTTAGTGGGATTGCTTCAAGTTTCTCTCCATTTAGTTTAATGTTAGCAACTGGTTTGCTGTATATGGCTTTTACTATGTTTAGGTATGGGCCTTGAATTCCTATTCTTTCCAGGACTTTTTTATCATGAAGGGGTGTTGAATTTTTTGTCAAATGCTTTCTCAGCATCTAATGAAATGATCATGTGGTTTTGTTCTTTCAGTTTGTTTATATAATGGATCACGTTGATGGTTTTCCAGATATTAAACCATCCCCTGCATGCCTGGGATGAAGCCTACTTGGTCATGGTGGATGATTGTTTTGATGTGCTCTTGGATTCTGTTTGACAGAATTTTATTGAGTATTTTTGCATCGATATTCATAAGGGAAATTGGTCTGAAGTTCTCTTTCTTTGTTGGGTCTTTGTGTGGTTTAGGTATAAGAGTAATTGTGGCTTCATAGAAGGAATTTGGTAGTGCTCTATCTGTTTAAATTTTGTGGAATAGTTTGGATAATATTGGTACGAGGTCTTCTATGAAGGTCTGATAGAATTCTGCACTAAACCCGTCTGGACCTGGGCTCTTTTTGGTTGGGAGACCTTTAATGACTGCTTCTTTTTCCTTAGGAGTTTTGGGGTTGTTTAACTGGTTTATCTGTTCCTGATTTATCTTCGGTACCTGGTATCTGTCTAGGAAATTGTCCATTTCCTGAAGATTTTCAAGTTTTGTTGAATATAGGTTTTTATAATAAGATCTGATGATTTTTTGAATTTCCTCTGAATCTGTAGTTATGTCTCCCTTTTCATTTCTGATTTTGTTAATTTGGATGCACTCTTTGTGTCCTCTCGTTAGTCTGGCTAAGGGTTTATCTATCTTGTTGATTTTCTCAAAGAACCAACTTTTGGTTCTGTTGATTCTTTCTATGGTTCTTTTTGTTTCTACTTGGTTGATTTCCGCTCTGAGTTTGATTATTTCCTGCCTTCTACTCCTCCTGGGTGTATTTGCTTCTTTTTGTTCTAGAGCTTTTAGGTGTGCTGTCAAGCTGCTGACATATGCTCTTTCCTGTTTCTTTCTGCAAGCACTCAGGGCTATGAGTTTTCCTCTTAGCACAGCTTTCATTGTGTCCCATAAGTTTGGGTATGTTGTACCTTCATTTTCATTAAATTCTAAAAAGTTTTTAATTTCTTTCTTTATTTCTTCCTTGACCAGGTTATCATTGAGTAGAGCATTGTTCAATTTCCAAGTATATGTGGGCATTCTTCCTTGATTGTTATTGAAGACAAATTTTAGGCCGTGGTGGTCGGATAGCACGCATGGGATTATTTCTATCTTTCTGTACCTGTTGAGGCCCGTTTTTTGACCAATTATATGGTCAATTTTGGAGAAAGTACCATGAGGAGCTGAGAAGAAGGTATATCCTTTTGCTTTAGGATAGAATGTTCTATAAATATCCGTTAAGTCCATTTGGCTCATGACTTCTCTTAGTCTGTCTACATCTCTGTTTAATTTCTGTTTCCATGATCTGTCCATTGATGAGAGTGGGGTGTTGAAATCTCCCACTATTATTGTGTGAGGTGCAATGTGTGTTTTGAGCTTTAGTAAGGTTTCTTTTACATATGTAGGTGCCCTTGTATTTGGGGCATAGATATTTAGGATTGAGAGTTCATCTAGATGGATTTTCCTTTGATGAATATGAAGTGTCCTTCCTTATCTTTTTTGATGACTTTTAGTTGAAAATTGATTTTATTTGATATTAGAATGGCTACTCCAGCTTGCTTCTTCTGACCATTTGCTTGGAAAGTTGTTTTCAGCCTTTCACTCTGAGGTAGTGTCTGTCTTTGTCTCTGAGGTGTGTTTCCTGTAGGCAGCAGAATGCAGGGTCCTCGTTGTATCCAGTTTGTTAATCTATGTCTTTTTATTGGGGAGTTGAGGCCGTTGATGTTGAGAGATATTAAGGAATAGTGATTATTGCTTCCCGTTATATTCATATTTGGATGTGAGGTTATGTTTGTGTGCTTTCATTCTCTTTGTTTTGTTGCCAAGACGATTAGTTTCTTGCTTCTTCTAGGGTATAGCTTGCCTCCTTATGTTGGGCTTTACCATTTATTATCCTTTGTAGCGCTGGATTTGTAGAAAGATATTGTGTAAATTTGGTTTTTGTCATGGAATATCTTGGTTTCTCCATCTATGTTAATTGAGAGTTTTGCATTATACAGTAACCTGGGCTGGCATTTGTGTTCTCTTAGGGTCTGTATGACATCTGTCCAGGATCTTTTGGCTTTCATAGTCTCTGGCGAAAAGTCTGGTGTGATTCTGATAGGTTTGCCTTTATATGTTACTTGACCTTTTTCCCTTACTGCTTTTAATATTCTTTTTTCTTTATTTTGTGCGTTTGGTGTTTTGACTATTATGTGACGGGAGGTGTTTCTTTTCTGGTCCAATCTATTTGGAGTTCTGTAGGCTTCTTGTATGCCTATGGGTATCTCTTTTTTTTTAGGTTAGGGAAGTTTTCTTCTATGATTTTGTTGAAGATATTTACTGGTCCTTTGAGCTGGGGAGTCTTCACTCTCTTCTATACCTATTATCCTTAGGTTTGGTCTTCTCATTGAGTCCTGGATTTCCTGTATGTTTTGGACCAGTAGCTTTTTTCCGCTTTACATTATCTTTGACAGTTGAGTCAATGATTTCTATGGAATCTTCTGCTCCTGAGATTCTCTCTTCCATCTCTTGTATTCTGTTGGTGAAGCTCGTATCTACAGCTCCTTGTCTCTTCTTTTGGTTTTCAATATCCAGGGTTGTTTCCATGTGTTCTTTCTTGATTGCTTCTATTTCCATTTTTAATTCCTTCAACTGTTTGATTGTGTTTTCCTGGAATTCTTTCAGGGATTTTTGTGACTCCTCTCTATGGGCTTCTACTTCTTTATTTATGATTTCCTGAATTCTTTCAGGGATTTTTGTGTCTCCTCTCTATGGGCTTCTACTTGTTTATTTATGTTTTCCTGGAATTCTTTCAGGCATTTTTGCGATTCCTCTCTGTAGGCTTCTACTTGTTTATTAATGTTTTCCTGTGTTTCTCTAAGGGAGTTCTTCATGTCTTTCTTGAAGTCCTCCAGCATCATGATCAAATATGACTTTGAAACTAGATCTTGCTTTTCTGGTGTGTTTGGATATTCCATGTTTGTTTTGATGGGAGAATTGGGCTCCGATGATGCCATGTAGTCTTGGTTTCTCTTGCTTGGGTTCCTGCGCTTGCCTCTCGCCATCAGATTATCTCTAGTGTTACTTTGTTCTGCTATTTCTGACAGTGGCTAGACTGTCCTATAAGCCTGTGTGTCAGGAGTGCTGTAGACCTGTTTTACTGTTTTCTTTCAGCCAGTTATGGGGACAGAGTGTTTTGCTTTCGTGCGTGTAGTTTTTCTTCTCTACAGGTCTTCAGCTGTTCCTGTGGGCCTGTGTCTTGAGTTCACCAGGCAGGTCACTTGCAGCAGACAAGTTGGTCTTACCTGTGGTCCCGAGGCTCAAGTTCGCTCGCGGGGTGCTGCCCATGGGCTCTCTGCAGCGGCAGCAATCAGGAAGATCTGCTCCGCCCCTTCCGGGAGCCTCTGTGCACCAGGGTTCCAGATGGCCTTTGGTGTTTTCCTCTGGCGTCCGAAATGTGTGTGCGTAGAGCAGTGTCTTCTGGTTTCCCAGGCTTGTCCGCCTCTCTGAAGCTTTAGCTCTCCCTCCCACGGGATTTGGGTGCAGAGAACTGTTTATCCGGTCTGTTTCCTTCAGGTTCCGGCGGTGTCTCAGGCAGGGGTCCTGCCGCTCCTGGGCCCTCCCCCACGGGAGCCCAGAGGCCTTATACAGTTTCCTCTTGGGCCAGGGATGTGGGCAGGGGTGGGCAGTGTTGGTGGTCTCTTCCGCTCTGCAGCCTCAGGAGTGCCCACCTGACCAGGCGGTGAGGTCTCTCTCCCCCCATGGTTAGTAATCTTGATGTGGTTTTTTTATTCCGTTTGCAAGTATTTTATTGAGTATTTTTAATTGGATATTTTTAAAATTACATTTCAGATTTATCCCCTTTCCTGGTATCCCGTCCATAAAGCTTCTATCCCATCCTCCCTCCCTTTCTTCCATGAGGGTGTTCCACTATCCATCCACACACCCCTTCCCGCCTCCCCACTCTGACATACCCTACACTAGAGGGATTCTCCTCCACTGATGCCCAACAAGGCCATACTAGGCTATATATTCAGTTGGAGCCAAACCTATCCCATACCCAACCTCTTACTACTGAGACATCAGGTTCCTGGGGATCCTTTATTTATTTCTTTATTCACTTAGGTTTTTGTTGTTAATCTATGATAAATTTTTGTTTATGGGATAAAAAGTTCTATCTGGGCTGGACAGGTCATCAGTAAATTTTCTTCTTGGAGTTGACCTGAATTCAGATACCAGCACTCAGGTGAGGAAACTCATAAACAACTGCTGTGACAGATCCAGAGGATCTGACAACTTCTTCTTTGGTGGTCACCTTTACATGAAAAGAATTCTCTCTCATACAAAAAAATACATACATAAAATTGAGGATAGACTTGTTTTCAAAAGAGGAAAATAAGCTGTTTATCTAAATATCAAAAATCATATACTGTTTCTTTTTTTTAATGATTGATTGATTGATTATAAGTATACTGTAGCTGTCTTCAGACACAGCAGAAGAGGGCATCAGATCTCATTACAGATGGTTGTGAGCCACCATGTGGTTGCTGGGATTTGAACTCAGGACCTCTGGAAGAGCAGTCAGTGCTCTTAACCGCTGAGTCATCTCTCCAGCCCCATAAACTGTTTTTTTCAGCTGTTATCTTTCATTTAGTTTTAAAAGTGTGCATTTCCTCACTCTGCTGCAGACTGTCATCCAATCATCATAAATCATAGGGAACAAAATGGTTTCTAACAGACAGCCTTTTCTTTATCATTAGACAATGAAATAGTTTTAGTAGTCAAAACTATTTTGTATAGTTTTAAAACATTAGAATGTTTTAAGGAAATCTCTCTAATCAGAATTGTCCTCACCTGACAATATATTATTTATTATTGCAAAAGAACACATCACAGTGCATGGGGTGAGTGCTGACCAGTGATTTCTTTGATTTCAATTTTGACTATAATCCTGTGGGGGTTTTTTGTTAAAAGAACTATTGTATTCTTGTATCTTGTATTTTGTAGTTAAAAGAACTATTGTATCTTTGTGTCTTCTTTATCAGTTTTGCCATCTATGTTATTTTTCTAACTATGACTTAGTTATGTTGTTGTTCCTCTGAAAAATGATAGGCCTTTATCAATTTTTGTATTTTGAAAATTTGCTATATTATTAGTTCCTTAAGTTTTTCTTGATTTGGGGACTTTCTGTACAGAAAGTTTTAGTTTACTCTTCTTGATTCTAAAGGCTTTACTGTTCATCAGTTCTTGGGACTTCTATGTTTTCCAATTATCACAGTCTTCAGTGCTTCAGTTTTTACCGTTTAAGTCATCGATGTGCTCAACACATTGGTTTGATATTTTAAAAAAAAATTTTTAAACATATGTTGTCTTTTTGTTCTAATTAGGTTCAATTGTCAACTTTTCATCTGAGGAGTGTCAGTTGAAGGTATATACCCATCAAAATGACTGGTTGCTACGTTTGTGAGAGCTTGTGTTCATTGGTGATGAATGTGGATATGTTCTTTCATTGAGGGTAGAAAAATCCCTAAGTAAATGGTCCTGGTCTGGATTATATATAGACCTGATCAGGAGGCAATAACCAAACCAGAGAGAAAGCCAGATAACAATGTTTGCCCGTGGATTTTGTTCCTTTATTTTATAGTTGTGTTTCTATCCTAAGTAATGGCCTGTGATCTGATGGAATCAGTCAACTAAACCCATTCATTATATGTGATATTTTTGTTTAGAGAATCTAATCACAACAGCAGCAATTCAAATTAGGACAAAAAGTAGCTTAAAAGTGATTTTTGTTAATGGATAGAACCCATAAACTTGTCTTTGATGAATGTGGAAGGCAAAGTTGTACACAGAGCTTACTTGGCCAGCCTTTTTTGGTTTTTTTGTTTGTGTGTGTGTGTGTGTGTGTGTGTGTGTGTGTGTGTGTTTCATTGTTGTTGTTGTTGTTGTTTGGGGTTTTTGTTTGTTTGTTTGTTTGTTTGTTTTGTATGACCTGGGTGATTGGAGTGTTGATAGTATAGAGACAGAGGAATTCAAGGTCAAAGGATATCAGCTTAAATACAGTCCAGGAAAAATTAAGTTAGAGGTCATCTGTGTGAATTTTTGTTTTTCTGCCCATGCCCAGAGAAATTGAGTAAGACAGAATTTAAAAGTAATGGGCTGATTTCTTACAAGGAATAATCAAGTCTGTTGGGTGATTATTACAAGAGGCTAATTCAAAACTAGAGTAAAAACATTTTAACTACTGGGGCAAAAATAAAACAAAGTCTGTGGTTCACGGAAAAAAAACAGCACTAGGTAGTTTCATTGTCTCTCAAGGGCTGAAACCGGCAGTTTTCTAGGAGCTTACAACCACTAAAGAGAAGGCCTTTGCTCTCCATTGGAAGCCTAAGAAGGTGCACATGAGGTCACACTCTCCTACTAAGACGGCAGTGAATGTAATGAGTAAGCAAAGTGATTCAGAATCCCAGGAAATGACTTTATACAAAAGCTGATGCAACTGTGGTCCAAGCATGGCAGGGTCCACCTCAAGTTGGAAGCCTAACTTGGCAGGATCACTTATGTTTTACTGGTTCTGGAAACAAGAAAGATGAAAAATGTCATGAATTCTTAGTCTGTGGCTTTAGTTGCTCACTTAATGTTTAACAGAATCAGAGCTGCACTGAGGAGACTGTAAGAACTCCCTGCATGAAACTCTGAGGTTGAAGGCTGAGTTGCATTTTGAGACCACAAGATGTTGATCTCCCTACATGATGAGACATCTGCCATGGACAGCTGTGTGAAGGGAGTGGAAGTGACCAAAGAGAAAGATTCGTGAGACGTTGAAGGAGTAGGGCCATCTAAGTCCTTTAAACCTGAAGCTGCATGAGGCTGAGACAGAACTATAGGATTTGGTGTTTGTCTTGCTGGTTTTCTGTCTTGCTCACTACGTACCCATTCATCTCTACTGGAATAGAAATGGGCATTCTGTGCCACCGTATGTTGGAAAGATATAAGTTGTTTTCTTATTTTGCAAGGTGAGTCAATCAAGAGACTACCTTGATTGTTAAAAGAGACTGGACATTTGAACAGGTACAAGTTCCAGAATATGGGAATCACTGAAGTTAGGCTACAAGCATTTTCGTCATGGGATGACCTTGAACTCATAGTGACCAGAGTCAGAATGCAGTCAATTGATCGAAAAATCTCCCTCTGTGTGATGATGTCTTTGAACACTAGTCTGCTGTCAATGATATCTAGCAGGAAGCTTATCGAGGCTTGTGTAGAGAAGCCTTTCTAGACGAAATTACTCATGGAGATTAGGATTAGAGTGTCCATACACATAACCCATTTCCTATTCTTTGTTTCTACTGTTTTGTGGTTGAAATTGATCAGTTAGCTTCTTTCTCTTGCTGTCATGCTGTCACCATTGTAGATTTCATCCCTAAATCAAATAATCCCTAAATCATGTAGAAGCAATTCCTATTCAGTTCTACATGATTTTACTATCCTAATGTTTTTATACTTTTAATTTTGTTGTTTTAATTTTTTTGAAAAATATCCCAATTTATTGTACTACCCACAAGAATAAAACCTTAAACATGATTATATTAAAAAGTATAACTGAAATTTATGAATTTAGGGCTTTAATTATATGGAATATTAATTATGTCCATGTTTTTATTTAATTTTTATTGAATATTTTTAATTTACATTTCAAATGTTATCCCCTTTTCTCATCCATAAACCCCCTAGCCCATGCCCCCTCCAGCTCCTTGTATGAGGGTGTTCCCCCACCCAACCACCCAGCCCTTCCCGCCTTCTCGCCCTGACATTCCCCTACACTGGGGTGTCCAGCCTTGGCAGGACCGAGGGTTTCTCCTCAAATTAATGCCCAACAAGGCCATTCTCAGCTACATATGCAGCTGGAGCCATGGGTCTGTCCGTGTCTACTCTTTGGGTAGTGGTTTAGTCCCTGGGAGCTCTGGTTTGTTGGTGTTGTCCTTATGGGGTTGCAAGCCCCTTCAGCTCCTTCGATCCTTTCTCTAACTCCTCCAGTGGGAACTCCGTTCTCAGTTCAATGGTTGGCTGCTAGCATTTTTCTCTGTATTTGTAATGATCTGGCAGAGCCTCTCAGGAGACAGCTATATCAGGCTTCTGTCAGCATGCACTTTTGGCATCAGCAATATTGGATTTGATGGCTGTATATATATGGGATGGATCCCCAGGTGGGGCAGGCTCTGAGTTCCTTCAGTCTCTGCTCCAAACTTTGTCTCCATATCTCCTCCTATGAATATTTTTGTTCCCCCTTTTAAGAGGGACTGAAACATCTGCACTTTGGTCTTCCTTCTTCTTGAGCTTCATGTGGGCTATGGATAGCATCTTGGGTAATTTGAGCTTTTGGGCTAATATCCACATATCAGTGAGTGTATACATGTGTGTTTTTTGTGATTAGGTTACTTCAGTCAGGATGATATTTTCTACTTCCATCCATTTGCCTATGAATTTCATAAACTCATTTTTAGTACCTGAATAGTAGTCCACTGTATAGATGTATCCCATTTTCTATATCCCTTCTTCTGTTGAAAGACACCTTCTAGCTATTATTAATAAGGTTGCTATGAACATAGTGAAGCATGTGTCCTTGTTATATGTTGGACCATCTTCTTTTTTTTACCTTTTTATTGGATATTTTATGTATTTACATTTCAAATGTTATCCCCTTTCCCAGTTCCCCCCTCTCCCATCCCCTTCCCCCTACTTCTGTGAGGATGCTCCCCCTCCCATCCACCCACTCCCAACTCACCGCCCTGGCATTCCCTACACTGGGGAAACTAGCCTTCACATGACCAGGGGCTTCTCCTCCTATTGATGGCAGACAATGCCATTTTCTGCTACATTTGTACCTGGAGCCATGGGTCCCCCCCATGTGTACTCTTTGGTTGGTGGTTTAGACCCTGTGGGCTCTGGTTGGGGGGAGGGAGTCTGGTTGATTGATATTGTTGTTCTTCCTATGGGATTGCAAACCCCTTCAGTTCCTTCAGTTCCTTCAGTTCTTTCTCTAACTCCTCCATTGGGCTCCCTGTGGGAAGTCTGATGGTTAGCTGCAAGCATCCTCATCTCTATCAGTAAGGCTCTGGCAGAGCCTCTCAGGAAACATCCATATCAGGCTCCTGTCAGCAAGTACTTCTTGTCATCAGCAATAGTGACTGGGTATGGTGGCTGCATATGGGCTGGATCCCCAGGTGAGGCAGTCTCTAGATGGCCTTTCCTTCAGTTTCTGCTCCTCTCTTTGTCCCTGTATTTCCTTCCGTGAGTATTTAGTATGTTGGACCATCTTTTGGGTATATGCCCAGGAGTTGTACAGTTGGGTCCTCAGGTAGTACAATGTCCAATTTTCTGAGGAATCTCCAGACTGATTTCCAGAATGGTTGTACCAGTTTGCAATCCCACCAACAGTAGAGGAGTGTTCCTCTTTCTCCACATCCTCATCAGCATCTTTTGTCACCTGAGTTTTTGATCTTAGGCATTCTGACTGGCGTGAGGTGGAATCTCAGGGTTGTTTTGATTTGCATTTCCCTTATGACTAAAGATGTTAAACACTTCTTTAGGTGCTTCTCAGCCATTGGATATTTCTCACTTGGGATTTCTTTATTTAGCTCTGTACCACATTTTTAATAGGGTTATTTGATTCTCTAGAGTCTAACTTTTTGAGTTCTTTTTATATATTGGATATTAGCCCTCTATCTGATTCTCTGCAAATATCTCTGAACTATCTATCCTGGACTATGTTGTTCATTTATGGTCAATATTTACATTGCTAATGTTTTCATTTGTTCATTATAACTTTAAACATCTATTGCCTTTGAGTAAGATCTTATCAGTGTTACAGTTTAAACTGGGAAATTTCAGGTTCCTGGAATATGAATACAGAACTACAGTGAATGTTTAATTATCTGTAGGAAGTTCAATAAAAACCTCAGTGGGTCTATCTTTCTTGTTTGTTTGTTTTTAGTTGTTGGGGTTTTTTGTTGTTGTTCTTTTTGGGGCTTTTTTTTTTTTTTTTTTTTTGTTTTTGGTTTTTTTTTATTGATTTTTCCATAAGAGACAGGTTCATAATAGGTACCACTGGTTTCCTGGAACTTATTTAATGTCACTTCTGTCTCTGTTCTGCAGAAAGGAGTGACACCACAGCGTTCTTCTCAAAGCAGTTTATTCAGCAATCTTTCTTTTCCTTTCTTCTCTTTCCCTCTCAGCCCCCGAGCACACTCCCTTATATCCTCCCTCAACTCCGCCTCCTCAGACCAGACTGCGTAATCTCAGTTCATAGGTCCACATCACATGGCCTGATCTTATGCCATGGTGTGCCTGCGCAGCTCTCACAATGGACGTGGCTAGTTCCAGGTGTGTGAGGAAGTCAGGTGCTAGTCATGAGACTTAGCTGCAGTCCTGGGCGCCATCTTGGGACTGCCGCCACACCCGCTCCCCACAATTTAATAGACCAGCCTGGAATCCAAGTCAATGAGAAACACCTGCCTCTACTCGGGGAGTGTTGTATTAAAGGCATGAGCAAATAAGCCCAGCTTGTTCGTAGTTTTTTGTAGTTCATACTTGTTTATACTAACTTCTCAGTGGTGTTAATCAGTTGCACCTCCCCCTCCCCCCTCTCTCCCTAATCTCTGTTAATTGGCATTTCTTTTGCTATACTATATTCTGTTAAAGGGTACAGCAATGGCAGGTGAACCTCATAATTAGGTTTTCTTCTAAAATGATTTCATGGTTATAGCAGGATTTCTTGGTCATGGGCCGAGTATGGGAATCATCAGAATCATATGAATATATTGTCAATGAAATATTCGTTTCAGTGTTATCACTATCACGCTTTGTGTTGTACACATGTATGGGATATTTTAGGATGCACTGACCTGTGATGATTTACACATAAACTTCACTCGGGAAGAGTGGTCCTTGCTGGATCCATCTCAGAAGAGACTTTACAAAGATGTGATGCTGGAGACCTACAGGAACCTCACCGCTATAGGTAAAACTGAGTTTTCCTTTAAGTTTTAAATTAAGGGGGTTGGGAGACAACTGTTTCTTGGTTACTGATGCTCTTTTGTAATCCTGAGTGAGAATGAGGAAGAATGAGGTGAATAAAGGAGACATGGTTCTCAGGTTCACTGAAGATAATGGCTTATTGATGCATTTACAATAATGTATCATACATTTTCTGGTACTATATTTTAGGATACAATTGGGAAGACCATAATATTGAAGAACATTGTCAAAGTGATAGAAGACATGGAAGGTAATTTTCTGTGTGTGAAAGCTGATTGAAATGTGCTTTTGAAGAAAATTTGCTAAGTTTAACGAGAGCTACAGTATAGAACTGCCATGTCCTGTACTTTCATACCACTCAGAGATTGCAGAGTGTATGCACACTGAGCAGGTGATGTGTAAATATCCACAACCTTGCCATAAGCAAATAGTCCACAGCAAAGCTGCTGTTACTCATACACTTGTCTTAAATTTGCTAAGTTTGGTGAGAGGGGAAGTTTATGAGAGTTAAGAATGTTGCTGTGGAGGAACCCTAATCCCCATACTTCATGTCTACGAGGAACAAAAGTCAAGCTGTGTGAAGGCAAGGTGGAAACCTTTTATTTGTTATTCTTTTAATAGGTATACCATATGTCACACTGGATACAGGCCATATGAGCAAAGGGATATTAGAAGAAGAGAGCATCTCTCATTCCTAGAACAACTAGATGCTATATGGTTGTCTCCACTTTGAGGAGACTTTCTGGATGGGATACAAGTTTGTAATCACTTACTTTTTCATGTTCATTTGGAATACAACCACACACTCGTACTGCAGAAAATCACCATGAGCATTAGGAATGTGGAAATTCTGTTTGTCCTTCACCTTTCAAATACAGGATGACTCACAGTGTAAGAAAACTTATGAATGCAATCAGAGTGGTAAAGGTCTGCGTACCTGCAGTTTTCTTCAAATCTGTGAAAATCTTCATGTAGAAAAAGTCTGGGATGAGTGTGGGTCATGTAATAAATGCCCAGACCGTCATGGGGGTCTCTAGTGATGCAAAACAACCCACAGTGAAAGACTGGAAACAGTGGGATAAAACCTTAAGATCTCATTCTACCTTACAGTTAGACCAGATTGTAAAATTAGTTCAAACAGATAAAAAAGATCTGTCAGTGTAATGAATGTGATAAAACTTTTACATGTTCTAATTATCATTGCAGGCATGAAAAAAGCCATGCCTCAGAGAAACCATATGAATATACTCAGTGTGATAAAGCCTTCCGTTATCACAGTCATCGTCAAAAGCATAAAAGAACTCATACTGGAGAGAAACCCTCTGAAGGCTTTCAACATAGTGAAGCCCTTGCAAGTCACAGTAGTCTCCAAATACATAAAAGAACAGATTATGGAGAGAAACCCTACAAATGTAATCAGTGTGATAAAACCTTTGCGCATCACTCTACTTTGCGTTTGCATAAAAGAACACATACGGGAGAGAAACCATATGAATGTAATCAATGTGGTAAAGCCTTTGCACAACGCAGATATCTTCAAAAACATAAAGTAACACACACTGGAGAGAAACCCTACAAGTGTAATGAATGTGATAAAGCCTATTCACAACAGAATCGTCTCCGAATACATAAAAGAACACATACTGGAGAGAAACCTTATAAATGTAATCAGTGTGGTAAATCATTTGTATGTCATGCTTATCTTCAAACTCATGAAAGAGTTCATACTGTAGGGAAACCTTACAAATGCAATCAATGTCATAAAGCCTTTTCAGACCCCAGGTATCTTCAAATACATGGAAGAACACACACTGGAGAGAAACCTTATAAATGTAATCAATGTGGTAAAGCCTTTGTATATCATTGTGCTTTGCATTTGCATAAAAGAATACATACGGGAGAGAAACCTTATGAATGTAATCTATGTGGTAAAGCCTTTGCACAAAGAAGTCATCTTCAAATACATAAAGTAAGGCATACTGGAGAGAGACCCTACAAGTGTAATCAGTGTGATAAAGCCTATTCACAACAGAGTTATCTCGTAATACATAAAAGAACACATACTGGAGAGAAACCTTATAAATGTAATCAGTGTGGTAAATCATTTGTATGTCTCAGTCTTCTTCAGACTCATGAAAGAATCCATACTGGAGAGAAACCTTACAAGTGTAATCAATGTGATAAAACCTTTTCACAACACCCTAGTCTCCAAACGCATAAAAGAGTACATACTGGAGAGAAACCCTACAAATGCAATCAGTGTGATAAAAGTTTTTCACAAAGCGCTACCCTCCAAACACATAAAAGAACACATACTGGAGAGAAACCCTATGACTGTAAACAGTGTGGGAAAGCCTTTGCAAAGCACTCTACTCTGTGTTTGCATAAACGAACACATACTGGAGAAAAACCTTTTCAATGTAATCAATGTGGTAAACTATTTGCACATTACAGTACTCTCCAATCCCATAAAAGGAATCATACTAAAGAAACCTTATGAATATAATCACTGTGGTTGAAGCCTTTGAAAAATCACAGTAGTCTCTAAAAACTAAAGGATTCATCTGGGAGAGGAACCCTATGAAGGTATTTGATGTGGTAAGGTCTTTGGACATTACCGTAGCCTTCATCATTAAAGTATTTATACTGAAGAGAAACCATATGAACAGAAGAAATGTGCTTTTGCACATCACAGTTATCTCTTAATGTAGAAAAGAACAGATATTAGAGAGAAATGCCTCAAGTATAATAGAAGTGATAAAGCCTTTTCACAACACAGTTATCCCTGAATGCATTAAAGAAAATAGACTGGTGAGACACTCTAGGAATGTAATCAATGTGGTAAACCCATTGCATAACATGGTCTTCTTTGAATAAAAGAACACACACTAGACAGAGACCCTATGAATGTAAGCAATAGGGTAAAGACTTGAAACAATTTATACTGGAGAGAAACACTATAAAGCTATTCAATGTGGTGAAGTCTTTGCATGTAGTCTCCAGATACACAAAAAATAATGCTGGAGAGAAACCCTACAAATATAACTGACGTGATAAATCATTATGTTTGAATACATAAAAGATACTGAAGAGAAACCCTATGAATGTAAGCAATGTGATAAATCCTTTTCATATTAAGTTGAACATGAACTTTATAAAAGATTATATACTGGAGCAAAACTCTCCAAATGTAGTCAATGTAATGAAGCCTTTTTACATCACAGTCATCTTCAAAGTCATGCGAAGAATCATCCTGGAGTAAAGCCTTATAAATGTACTTAATATTGTAAAGCCTTTGGACATTTCTGTAATCATCATGACAGTATTCATACTGGAGAGAAATCCTGTGAATGCAAGCAATGTGGTAAACCCTTTTATCACCAAATGCACAGAAGAACACATGCTGTAGAGAAACCTTATGAATGGACTCACTGTGCTAAAGCCTTTACACATCACAGTAGTCTCTTCATACAAGAACACATTCTGGAGAGAAACCCTATGAATATAATCAATGTAATTTGCATTTGCAACAGTAGTCTTTGACTATATAAAAATACATACTGCATAGAAAGTCTATGAATGATTTAGGACTTTTAAGAAGTCATAATGAAGGGAATCTGACTATAAATATTTGGTAAGATCAATACATTCAGCTACACAAGATTGTTCTGGAGAACAGTAATCAGATAAGTGTCAACCATCTATTCAAGCACAATGTTCCTTTTCATTTTAAATACACCTGCAAACTCATCTGGACAAAACCACTGGATTTAAATGAAAAGGAAACAACCCTTTTAGATTTTACACTTCTCATTAATTACACAAATAACTCATCCAGGTATAAAGCTTTATGGGTGTGTATTACTGTCTTTCCTGTTGATGTTGTAAAACATAATGTCTAAGGCAACCTGTAAAACCATTTAATTTGGCTTATGCCTCCACACCATCAAAGTATCATTACGTTAGTTGTGAGACATGGCAGTAAAGGAGGATGCTCAGAGCTCACATCTTCAACCTGCAGCATGGAGCAGGGAGTGGGAACTAGAAATGGCATGTGGATTAAACTCTCAAGTGACGTATTTCCTCTACTAGGGCAGCGTTACTTAAATCTTCCCAATGATACAGTCAACTTAGAAGGATGGATTTCTCTGACTACAAACACACATTCTTGTTTTCTCTTACATGAATCAAACCACGATAAGGAAGAAGTGTTGGTAAGCCTGTAGATGCCTCAACACAGTTGTTATAGGAGTGAATGCTTATACAAGAAAAACATGAGTACACATTTATTTGTTTAATAATTTGTTTCTTTTTAATTATGTGCTGTCAGTGTATTTTTATATGGCTTTGTGCATGTACATGCTGGTTCTGAAGAACCCCATGGGTAGTCTTGGAGCAGGAGTTACAAGAAGTCATAAAAAAAACATGACCCTTGGTCCTAGAAACAAACTTGTCTTAAATGTTTGGCCATGCCTCTAGCCCTGTAAATATTTGAAAGTGTTGATCTATTGTGTTGACATTGGGTAATGAGAAAAACATTCATATATGAGAAAGATCCTATTTCTTCAAACAATTTGATAAAGATTTTGACATCACATTCAATCACCAGAAAAATTATTGTTCCACCTCTTTTTCATAATAGCCTTGAAGCAAGTAAATAGTTCACCATGTTCACACAAGTCTGATGATTCATAGCTCTGCATGTGCTTTGTATTTTGACAATTTTGAAGTTAGTGTTGAATTATGCTGTATTTGTGACAAGTCCCTTTATTAAAGCTTATTTGATGGCCTTTATATTACTTGTGTGGCTACAGGTGTCTTCTAGTGGGCTTTTCCTTGGTGGCAGGTGTCTTTTGGCTTTAATGTATATAATATAATGTCTATAAACTAAGCAGTCCAGTAAGGGTGTTTGTGAATAGGTGGGGGCTCTTGTTCCTGGTTATTTTCACAAATTCCCTAGAGGTGTTGTTTTCTTATTCAGCCTGGCTTGAATGTCAGTAATTAGGGCTGCATAGAACTGTAAGTTATCATGCATCTCCCTCCTGAGTACAAGTCCAAAAATAGAAGATTTACCCCCAATGTATCCTGTTTTGACAACACACTTTAAAACATTAATGTTAAAATGCTTAATAGAAGAGAATATGATAATAGTTAAATTCATAATGTGTGTATCAAAAGTAACATTTTCACCTATCTGGTAGAGATGTAATAAAGTAGGATAAACTGTAATCAAATGTATATCTCACAACATAGCTTGATATGCTATAAATATGCATGTATTACTTGGTGTTCCATGCTTCTTCATCTTCACATTAGTTATCCACTGAACACTTCCTTTTGAACTACTGACTTTTAAGAGAATTACTTAGAAATGCTAGACAATGTAATGGAAATAAGATTTATTAAAAGAACCTGGTGTGTGTGTGTGTGTGTGTGTGTGTGCATTTATATATGATTACATATTGTAGAAAGGGATTTATTTATATATATGTTGTTTTCCTAATTAAAATCAATTTAATTTATGTATTTAGAGATTTGCCACCATGTACCAAATGCATGACAGGTATGAGTGGAGACCAGAATGTGGCATCTGACCCTCCACGACGCAAGCTACAAATAGTTAGCAAGGTGTTTTGTAGGTGCTGGGAATCGAAGTATAGCCCTGTGAATGAACAGCCAGTTCTCTTAGGGTCTGAGCCATCTGTTTATTCTCATGAACCCCATGAACATGTCAGAGGAGTAAGATGTGAATGGCTGACCCTAAGTCCATCTTTACCTCAGCCCTGTTGACTCAGAAGAAGTAAAGTTGATGAGCATCAGAAACTTACACTTGATGTGTAAAGAAACTTCCCAGCACAAATCACCACAAAATGAGGAAAGGGTACAAAGAATGATGAGAGAAACTGCAAATACATGTCTTTAGAAAGTGGCTCACCACAAGACTCAGCTTATGTCAAATGTGGTAAATCAGTGGCAGTCAGAACTTACAAGGACACATGACTACCCTTCCTGGAGTTTATGACTCCTGTAAGGAAAGAAAAGAAACCTCCAGGCATGAAGATCTACTTGTTTGAATGGGATCGTATTTTGCTTCCTTGCAAAATGTTCATTAAGGAGCCGTGAGTGGTTGGACTCATGATGACATGGAGGTTGTTAGGGAACTCAAGACCGAAAGAGAAATCACTCTAAGGCTGGGGAAGTCAGGTGTGTGCAGAGAGCTCTGGAGTATGGATGAATTGTCAGGGTGGGAGCTTTAAGTGTGAAAACCAGAGGATCAAAAGGCCAGAAAGCAATGCCTGTGGATTACCAGAGGTCAAGCTAGCTCCTGTTGTACTTTCTGTATTCACTCAGCTGTTTTGGGTCAGCCTCTCCTCAGGTCTCCCATTCTTCACAACTATAAGTAAGCAGGTGTCAGTGACAGCACTCCGCAGTCCACCCATTGGCATGACCCAGTTGTACCTTAAACTGAGGAGTCTCGACTGACACTGTCATCTAACCTAACCTATTTGCCTGGTAAGAATAATAATTTTCTAAAGAGCATTTATAGATCTCCCTTTGGCTACCATGCAGTGAAACAGTATACCCTTTGACTTTTGAATTTCCCCTAAACTCTCAATCTGGGTAAGCTCCTCCAGATGAGAATGTCTTTGTTGAATAAGAAAGGAGCTAAAAGCAGGAAGGGATTTTTACAGTTGGGAAAGATTCATATTAATTGGTTAGACTGCTTAGTTGTGCTTATATCTTGCGTGCTATCTACACCTGTTAGGAACCCAAGGATAATTGGCTAATTTATATTTTCATCATTGGTCCAAAGAACTCACACTGAATAATTCAGTAATAATTGGCTTTTTCTTTTCCTTTGAGATCTCTCTCCCCCTCCCTCCCTCTCTCCTTCCTTACACCTCTCTCTCTCTCTCTCTCTCTCTCTCTCTCTCTCTCTCTCTCTCTCTCTCTCTCTCTCTGGTCTGGAAGTCAGTAGAACATCAGACAGACAGAGCCTTGTCACAGCTAGGTAACTTGGTTTTTTTTTTTTTTCTTTTTTCTTTTTTTCGGAGCTGGGGACCGAACCCAGGGCCTTGCGCTCACTAGGCAAGTGCTCTACCACTGAGCTAAATCCCCAACCCCGTAACTTGGTTCTTTAATAAGAATGAGTGGCTAAGCCCATATTGTGAGTAGCCAGTACCCTGGCTCTTGTCCTGACTTGAGTAACAGAAGAAAGTCCCATTAAATGCAGCCCTCTTGCTTTCTTCCAACTATGAGCAATATAGTTTTCCTTTATCATTGACTCAGCAAAGTTTTAACTCAGTCAAGGACTGAGTTAAGGTGTCCTTATGCTACAGTTAGTGAAACCCAGACTCACACAGAGTAGTTTTGCAATATGGTTAAGTGTAACTGCTCATCTTACTCATCCCATCATTCTAATGACTCAATAAAGGAAGTTGAAGTCATCTAAGACAGGCATTGTGACACTGGTCTGTAATCATGGTGCTTAGAAAATGGAGGCAGGAATTTCAATGCCGTGTAGTGAAAGGCCCATAGAACGAAGGGAGATGGTGACTGACTCATGCCAATGTCCAAAGTCTTCCATGCAGCTCCAGAACTTCCAGACCATGACACCACCAGGTGTTGGCTGAGGTAGTTACTATGCTGTGTTTCCTATTCTCTTGTTTTTGTCCATGTCAGCCTAAGTCACTTCATTCTCAGACTCCTGTAGCTCATTAAAGAGTGGAATTCTCTGAGCTGCTGAAATGGCTCAGCAGTTAAGAGCGCTGACTGTTCTTCCTGAGGGCCTGATTTCAATTCCCAGCAACCACATGGTGGCTCACAACCATGGATAATGGGATCCAATGCCCTCTTCTGTGTTTGACAGCTACAGTATACTCATATAAATAAAAATTTTTACAAAAGAGTGGAATTCTCCTGCAATTGAAAACAGCCTCAGGTGGGAATGAGATCCTTAATTGCATATCCAAAAAAATGTTTTCTGCCATAAAACTATATGAATACAATCAACAGAAATGAACTTAACATGTTTTATTCATATAGCTATGCATACATACTCACACATACTTAAGGAAGAATTTGGAAAGTATGGAGAAAGGACAAGGAAGGTAGAAATTGATGTAACATTTTAATTAAAATGTGAAAGAACAAAAAGTAAAAAAAAAAAAAAAAAGCTGCCAGAAAAAATAGGATACTAGTTAAGTGCACTGGTTGCTGTTACATAGGACACAGTTCCTATTAACAAAAATGGTCCGGTAGCTAATCATTTCCTATATCCCCAGTCCCAAGGGATCTGATGGACTTTGCAGATATTGTGCACAGACACATGCATGAAAACACCCATATACATAAAAGCTTAAAACAGAGTTCTCTTCAATGATGTCATACCCCTGAGTCATGTAGCCAACTGTACATTACACTCACACACACACACACACACACACACACACACACACACACACACACACCCCCAAAGGATTTGCACAAGGATCATTGGTTTCGCCTTCAAACCAGATTAGAAGAAATAGTTTGTTGTGGCCAGTGCTGGGAGTAGTCAGGGTAGACAAGCTCCTGCGGTCACCATTACGAAAAAGGACCTGAAGGAGCCAGGGCTTTAAAATTTCCCAGCATGTATTAACCCCATGTGCACTGGCTGGTTCTGTGTGTCAACTTGACACAAGCTGAAGTTATCACAGAGAAAGGAGCCTCCGTTGAGGAAATGCCTCCATGAGACCCAGCTGTAAGGCATTTTCTCAACTAGTGATCGAGGGGGAAGACCCAGCCCATTGTGGGTGGTGCCATCCCAGGGCTGGTAGTCTTGAGTTCTAAAAGAGAGCAAGCTGAAGAAGCCAGTAAGTAACATCTCTCCATGGCCTCTGCATCGGCTCCTGCTTCCTGACCTGCTTGAGTTGCAGTCCTGACTTCCTTTGGCGATGAACAGCAATGTGGAAGTGTAAGCTGAATAAACCCTTTCCTCCCCAACTTGCTTCTTGGTCATGATGTTTGTGCAGGAATAAGAACCCTGACTAAGATACCATGTTATGTGAATGGAGGCTGACCAGACTGGTGGCTATACAATTTGGGGAGGTTAGCTTCATTCAATGAATATTGAATTTCCAGCTACCAAACACTTTTTTCCTTGATATGTCCAATGCATTTGCACAGTTAAGTCAACTCAGAGAATTGAGTAAAAGGCCATTGGCTGTACCTGTATTTGGTTGGTCAAACATATCTTTTAATGCCATTCCCTCAGCCAGTAAATCACTGCTCTTATCTCTTAATTAATTTTATTGTCCAATGTTTTCTGGTCATTAAGAATTTCTTTCCTTTTTTCACAATGCTATTGATTATTTCTTTTAGAGCAATGTCTCCTGTGTCTTAGGCGTGCTTTTGCTATACAGTTGAGAGTTGCTTTGAGCACCCAATCCTGCCTCCGCTGCCAAGTGCTGGGAAGAAACTTTTGCAACTTTTTCCGGGCAGGATCTTGGCTGGTCAGTGAAAAGGAAAAAATAGATCAATGAATGAGTGTCCTCCAATCTCTCTGGCTTGTATTGGGACTTAGAAATGAAAATAGACCTATGTAAGAATTGAGTTCTATGATTAACTTTGAAGCTCACATAGTTATAGCAGAAACATGGGATGGGAAAAGGGGCTTTGACAGTAGTTGATACTAACAATGAGCAGTGAGGTAATCAGCTTTAGATGATCATCAAGTGTTGGGATTGGCCATTTATTTCCTCACATCCAAAACCCAGGCAAACAAGGATTTCAATTTTAAAAAAATAATAAAACCTGAACTTATTGTGAATTCAAATTACTGTAACTCAACCAAGAGAGATCAGGGTAAAATGAAGTGGCCCTGCCTAACAAAACTGCACATTTCCAGGTTTCAGATGTTCATCCTGAGAGAAAAGGTATGGGTAGAACTTTGTGTACACTAATACAAATCCCTAGGCTCTAGGATCACAAAGTGTGGTTGAACTCCTTGCAATGTTTTTGGCATTATACTCCATCATTCCCACCATCCCGTTCCTGCCTCCAAGCCCTGCCACAGACCCTTCACTGTTTTTTAATGTATGGCCTCCTTTTGCTTTAGCAACAGTTATTTGAATATGTGTATGTTTGGCTACAGGAACTCACACCACTCAATCAAAGGGATGGCTACATAGGACATTGGGTGTGTAATGTAATGTACACAAAAAGCATCCTATGCCCAGAAGAGGAGGAAATGTGCTCTGGAAGATGTGAAGAACATCTACAGAACTATACAATTTCCACAATGAGGCCTTTTCTGCCTCTAGGGTGAAAGGGCAGAGCTGGAAAGCCCTGTGCTGGTAGAGTCAGTTGATATCTGTTCAATAACTAGTGTAGCTGCTACTGTCCTGGGGCCAAGCTGGGTGACCCCAGCCACTGATGCACTATGGGAAAGCCTAGCAATCAAGAGCGCTAGTGGGAGATAGCTTGCTTGTACTTCCCAGAATTTTCATCTTGTGCAGCTGTAGGGAGCTGTGAAGGAGACCACAAGCCAGACCATGGTGAGTGTGTTGTGGGCACTGTCCCCAGAAAAGGAAGAGCAGATTGGCTGATGTGTCAGAATCTGATCTGCTGGATTAGGAATGGACTGTGAGCCATATTGTAGTTCTGTTGTTAAATGTGGTGATCTTGGCAGGGCCCTTAGAGTCTCACTCATCCTGAGTGTACATTCCATGAGGAGGGTAAGGGTCTGCAGCACTAGGAAGCTACATTGCAGACAGTACCCACAAGTGGGCACACACAGGCACTGCTTTTGGTGTGCACTATGAAGAAAGGCAGTTTGAAAAGTGAAAGCCTGTTTTTTTTCTTTTGAACATTGCATTTTTACATTCAGTTTTGCATGACAAATTTCCAAACAGTTTAAAAGCTGATAGAAAGGAGCTATGGGGGTTATCCTTCAGCAATATTAGATTGGAATCATTTTAACTTTTAATGAGCACCAGTCGCATATGTAGCAAAGGATGGCATTGTCTGGCATTAATAGGAGGAGAAGCCCTTGTTACTGTGAAGGCTCATTTCCCCAGTGTAGAGGAATGCCAGGATGTTGAGTTAGAAGTGGGTGGGTTAGAGGGGGTCTTCATAGAAGCAGAGGGAGGAGAGAGGGAACATTTGAAATGTAAATACATAAAATATCCAGTAAAAACTAAAATGAAAGTTTCCGGGCTGGAGAGATGGCTCAGCAGTTAAGAGCACTGACTGCTCTTCCAGAGGTCCTGAGTACAATTCCCAGCAACCACATGGTGGCTCAAAACCATCTGTAATGAGATCTGATGCCCTCTTCTGGTGTGTCTGAAGACGACAGCTACAGTGTCCTTAAAAAAAAAAAAAGAAAAGAAAGTAAGTTTCCAGGGGAGAAAAGTAGGAAAGGGGGTTGTGAATGTTGATATAAGAAACTACTTTCTCCTCCAGCAGTGACACCACCTTCAGGAGACAATGACCTGCGCATCTGTTGCCATGGCGATGGCCATACATTCCCAGCATACATTTGGTTCAGCTCCCACCTTCACCTGGGAGTAGTTACGTCACAGTTTAAATAAAAGGCAGACCCTCTCCTGCCCCCTTCCCCTTCTCTTTCTTCTTTCTCTCTTACCTACTCTGGTCTCCCATCATCCTCAATAAACCTCTCTGTCCTGACGCGAGCTGCAATTCTATCACAACATTGGTGCAAAACTCCCGGATCTCCTCACACTGTGCCTGGTCCCAGTGACTGACTGCTGCTGCATTTTTCCAGCACCGTGGACCCAGTCCACCATCGCTAGCACGTCTCTCCCACAGAACCTCCTCCTGGCCTCTGCGAGACTCACAGACTTCCACCATGTGACTTGCTGTTGCACGTGACCACGCAGGACATCCCGACTTCTACTAAGTAAGCTGCTGCCTGCCGTGGTCCACCACGTGGTGCTAGCTCTTGCCACAGGGTTACGTTGTCGGACAGGCCTACACCAACGATACGGTTTTAAAATTCTCGCACAAACATCGGCAAATTGGTAAGGTTGGCAGGGAGGACCCCTGATTTCCGAAGTAGGGCATGGCCAATCTTTATGGGATGAAAGGGTTAATGCTTCACAGACACGGTCCTTATGACCAGCCTTCTAGCTGACGTACAACGGAAGAAGACTTGGACCCTTGGGCGAAAATTCCCTTGAAAGCAGTTTTCGATCCCCTCCCGCTTCCGGGCTCTTGCGGCCGTTTAGAAACTCCCAAGCCTGGATACAGAAACTTTCTGGTGAGTCTGAGATGCACAGTACATGGTCTCCAGAGAGTCTACGTGACAACTTAGACATCTAGCTTAATGTTCAAAGTATTCTCGGGGGGGTTGGGGATTTAGCTCAGTGGTAGAGTGCTTGCCTAGGAAGCGCAAAGCACTTCCTAGGTCCCCAGCTCCGGAAAAAAAAAAAAGAAAGAAAAAAAAAACAACAACAACCCAAAGTATTCTCGGGATGCCAGTATGATTAATTTAATAACCATCTCCCCAATGGATAACATCCCCGCTGGGATGACTCCTGGAAAATTTCAGATCTCTGAAGTGAACACCCGACTTGAGGGCATCAAAACTAATACACATATGCAATAAGGTCTGGATTCAGTACCCGTTAGACAGTGGCTCCAAATGTCCACATAATGGCACATCTGATCCAATAATCTTTCGGGATCTTCATACATACTGCCAGCAGTCTCGTAAATAGAAAGAGGTCCTCTATGCCCAAGCATTTACCTATCTTCTCTCCAACCCCTCTCTGTGCTCCTCTTGTAACACCCACAGATAACAGTCTTTGCCAAAAGGGTCAGGAAACTGCATCATTGCCCAGTGCCAGGAACCGATCCAAATTGCTGTCATCCCTGTATCGGTTATCCCATCTAAATATTATGATCTCTTTACTTGATTTCTCTTTGACCAGACAAAAGATGGTTGTAAAAAATGGCCAGACAAATATGGGGACTGCCCATATTGGTCTTTTCAAATGCATATGCTACAATCGTGGATTTTTTTTAATCAACAAGGCAAGATACTTTTTCTACATACAAGACCCATGGAATCCCAAGTGGGAGACAGGGGTTGTTGCTAAGCTCTACCATGAAAAATCAAGCAGGATCTCCAGTAAGTACTATCAGCATCCAGAGAAAATGTGTCTCAATTGCCCAACCTCTAGATATCAGAAAACAAGGAAAAGTAATCAAAAACTGCTCCAAGTTTCTTACGTCTTTCACATACTCCATCATAAATGGCACTAACTTGTCATTTTGCCTTTTGCTTCAGACCCTGACCTCGGCATACCAACTCCTTATGTTGTCTTAGAAAAGGCTTTCAACATTGTTGAGACTGTTTTAGACTATGAGGGCTTTTGAAGTTATATTGAATGTATTTTACATTATCCTATGGTTAGGTATGGTTCCACATAGACTCATATGTTTGAATAAGCCTACAGATACCAGGGAGTGGTTATGCTCGGCCCAGGGAGTAGCACTATTAGAAGGTCTGGTCCTGTTAAAGTAGGTGTAGCCTCATTGGGGTAGATATGTCACTGTGGGTATGGGCTTTAAGACCCTCATCCTAGCTGCCCGGAAGCTAGTATTCTACTAGCAGAATTCAGATGAAGATGTAGAAGTCATATATCTTTTGTACCATGCCTGACTGAATGTTGCCATGTCCCTGCCTTGATGATTATAGACTGAAACTCTGTATATGTAAGCCAGCAGCAATTAAATGATGTCATTATAAGAGTTGCCTTGGTCATGGTGTCTGCTCCCAGCAGTAAAACCCTAACTAAGAAAGTGGGAGTGCTTCAAGTTTCTCCCCATTTAATTTGATGTTGGCTAATGGTTTGCTGTATATTGCTTTTATTATGCTTAGTTGTGTTCCTTGAATTCCTGATCTCTCCAAGACATTTAACACGAAAGGGTACTGTATTTTGTCAAAGGCTTTTTTAGCATCTAATGAGATGCTCATATGACTTTTGCATTTGAGTTTGTTTATATAATGGGTTGTGTTGATGGATTTTCATATGTTGAACCATCCCTGGGATCAAGCCTACTTGATCATTGTGAATGATGGTTTTAATGTGATCTCAGTTCTTGAGTATTTTTGCATCTGTACTCATAAGCAAAATTTGTTAATGTTCTATTTCTTTGTTGGGTCTTTGTGTGGTTTAGCTAGCAGAACTGTGCCTTCATGAAATGATTTAGGTCGTGTTCTGTCTATTTCTATTTTGTGAAATAATTTGAGGAGTATTGGTATTAGCTTTCTTTGAAGGTCTGGTAAAATTATCCACTAAATCTATCTGGCCCTGAGCATTTTTGGTTGGGAGGTTTTTAATTATTGCTTCTATCTTTTTAGCATTTGTGGGACAGCTTAGATACATTGTCTGATATTTATTTAACTTTGGTACATGGTATCTGTCTAGAAAAATCATCTATTTCATCTGAATTTGACAATTTTGTTGCATGTAGGCTTTTGTAGTAGGATTTGATGATCTTTTGAATTTCTTCTGTTTCCATTGTTATGCTTCCCTTTTCATTTCTGATTTTTGTTGATTTGGATACTGTCTCTATGCCCTTTAGTTAGTTAGGCTGAGCGTTTATCTATCTTGTTGCAAATGCAAACATTACTCTATCAGAGAACAAGACTTAGTTCCCAACACTTACATCAGGCAGTGTAAACTGAATGACACAGTAGATCTAGAATAAATACTTGTGATTAGTTTGAGTCCACCATGAACACATACATTCATGTGCATACACACGTGTGCATGCACACATACACACATACAGAGACAGAGACAGACAGACAGACAGACAGAGATAGAGAGTAAGAGAGATTCTCAAAAGATGCTTCCACTTTTTCACAAGAACAGCCCATCAGTCTTTCATCACTCAATGCCATTTACAGTCCAGTTTTCCAAAAATGTTCAGTATCCTTTAGCAAAATTTTTCAAAGTCATAAAGCACATAAATCCACCTACCTCCTAAGACCAACCCCAATTTACTGGTATGAATTATCATTCTCATTCCATTCTATTTATTTTTTTGTACCAAAAATAATAACCTTTCAACAGAAAGGAGTTACACATGGTTACTAGTCCTATAGGTACTGAGAATCAAACTTGGGTTCTCAGAAAGAGCAGCCAGTGCTCTTAGACACTAATCCATAACTGCAGCTTCTTGGCATGCCCTTTCAATGCTGCTCATAGCAACTAATTTAAAAATCTCTCTGTCCATCAAACTTTGAAGAAAAATAATGATTTCATATCTAAATTAAAATACACCCCCCCCTACACAGACACTTTAGTAAGAGAACTTGTAGGAAAACAGGATGTAAATGTTATATTTAAGTGTGGCCTGGCTTACACTTTCAGATAGTCCATTAGTATCATGGTGAGAAGCTTGGTGGCACTTAGGAAGACATAGTGCTTAATAAGGAGCTGAGAGTCTATGTCTTGAACTATAGGATGACAGAGAGAGGGGAGAAAGACAGAGAGAAAGAAAGATAAGGACAAAGAATTAGAGGCAGAGGCAGAGACAGACACACAGACACACATACTCATAATATCTGGGATTTTGAAACTTCCCAGTGTACCTCATGACACACTTCCTCCAATAGGGTTACAACTCCTTATCCTTTAAATCTTTTCAAATATTGCCACTTTGAGGACTATGAATTTAAATAAATGGACTTATGGGGAGCATTTTCTTAAGATCTATTTATTTATATATAAGTACATTGTAGCTGTCTTCAGACACACCAGAAGAGGGCATCAGATCTCATTACAGATGGTTGGGAGCCACCATGTGGTTGCTTTGATTTGAACTCAGGACCTCTGGAAGAGCAGTCAGTGCTCTTAACCACTGAGCCATCTCTCCAGCCCTATGGGGAAATTTTTAATCAAACTACCACAAATACTATGCTTAACCATTCCCAACTTTGACAATCTTGGGGCTGATGTCACTTTCATTACTCAGTCTACTCCACTTGTTGAGAGGAAACTATTAAAGCAAGTGATGAAATAGGAACACTGTCAGTAAACCAAACATTTTAGCTTAAGACTTGATCTTCAACTGTAAAACTAGCATGAGACAAATCCAAAAGACAGAGATAATAGGATGAAAGACACAGGGACAAAGCAATTCCATTATCTGAGGACTGGGAGATGATACATTTCCCTACACAGGTGAGCATGTGTCAGCCCATTGAGGCCTCAGTCTGGAGAGAAGATTCAGAAGGGACAATGTCTTCAAGAACCGGAGCAAACCTGGCAGGAATGAACTGACTTTAATGAAATCCTTAACAGAAATGAGAATTTTCTCCCTTTGCAAATCAGGAAAGCACCGATGGAGGAAATATTACATCTTCCAAAGTGAGGAGGAGACTTCGACTTGAATTACAGCTACCCTTGAAAAATCATTTTTCCTAAGGTTGCTGGATAACTTTCTAACTAAGCAGCTTCAGATGTCCGTGAAAGTAACTCTGTTCAGAGTTTTTTTTTATTATGTTCATCTATTTTTCTTTACTTTGATAGCAATGCCGCATATGAAGAGCTCAGAGGATATGTTATGTCAACCACCTCTTTCCATCATACGAGATTCCGAGGAACTATAAGACTCGATGGGCATTGCTTTTACATGCAGAGTCACCACCTGAGATCTCATGAGATGTGACATAACTTGACATTAGAGTTAAAAAGGATTCTCTTTCTACAATGAAGGTTCCATTATGTACTTTACGTCACAAAGGTAAACTTTTTTTTTATTATTTCTAAATGTATTTCCTTTCTAAATAAGTGTATGTAGACACCTTTGTTGACAGGCATACCCCACATCTGGCAAAGCTGTTATTATCAGACATAAAATTGAAATTCTAACTTTGAAGGAATAACCTTCCCAGTATATATAACAATAAGCCTGAAACCTGGTGTTTCACATGAACATCCCAAAGAGAAGTAACAAGATATGGGGATGAAACTTTGCTGCCAAGATGATGTTCTCCCATAATATACAACCTTAGAAAAAACAGACCATTAACAAAATTTGTGGTTAATATAGCCTAGTGGTTTTGTTCCCGATAACACCTGGCGATGCCATATTAAAGTACTTCTTGACCCATGGTTCCTAGGAAAAGAATTGATCACTACTTATCACTGTTCCTTTAGGAAAGTCCTAAAGGCCTGGCCTTGTGTTTTTATTTGACACTCGGTTTAAACCGAAGTGCTTGACACTCTTTTACCCTGGACTGAAAGGATGAAGAGGGATATTCAAATAATTATTTGTGAATGATCTCGACATAATTAATGGAAACTTGCAGCAGTACCTACTACCAGTAAAAAAGGATCTTTCATTCTTTGATTTAAAGAACTCACAGTGTTATTAACTAGCATGCACTGTGTATTTCTTGAATCTTTACAGTGTGAAAAAGTTTCCTTAATAGTGAGTTACTTCAGGTGTGAACATAGCTCCATGTGTAAAGTGCTTTCAAACAATTGTTCAGTCCACAATTTGAATGCACAAAAGCCATAACCATAACAGACATGTTAGTGCACACATTTATTCCTAGTTTTCCTATGGTGAAATACAGGTTTGATCAGGGAGAATACCTGAACACTCAAGGGCATCTAGCCTGAAAGACATAATAAGAAACAACAAGAGCAAAGTCTTAAACATTGCAAGGAATGTAAGAATGTATGAAATCTTGTCCTTTGTCCTCAAACACAAACCTTGATACGCACATGTCAACACTTACAGAATAAAGGACCGTGCTCTGGTTGGTTTTCTATGGCTGTGATAAAGAGAATAGCTAAAAGCAACACATGGAAGAAAATGTGTATTTGGTTTGAACATAGAGCATGCAGTGCATCATGTAGGGAAGAAAGGCTGAAACAGAAGCAGACCAAAAATCATGCAGCCAGGAAGTGTAATAGAATCGATGGAAGAATTTTGTTTCCCGGATTGCTGCCTAGCCTCATGTTCAGCCATCTTTCTAATACTTCTCAGTACTACCTGCCCATTTCCAAGAGTTCACAGTGATCACATCAATCACAACGCAGGAAATTGCACTACACCGTTTCCTGCAGTACAATTTGTTGTATGCATTTTCTGAATGTGGTATCTTCTTCCCCAAAATTGATCAGTTTTTTCATTACACACACACACACACACACACACACACACACACACACACACATTATAATTGACACCTTGTCAACTCAACAAATACACAATTACCAAATGTTAACCTTTCCTTTTTACATTAATCTCAGGATTTTATGTTCTATGATGATACAACACAGTCCAACTTTTAAAAGTCCTTATTTTTTTTCAAAAATGTCAACACTTTAAAGAATCACTGTTTCTTTAATATATCCATTCTCTTAACCGTGGGCTCCTGAAAAATCAAAGTGAAGTTACATAGTTTTTTCCAAAGAGGAAGAACCATTGCACAGTGCAACCCAAAAGCACAATAAAAACCCAATGATATAAATAACTGGGTGTTGCTGAGTCCTGCCTGGTAAGGACAGAACGACATGGTTCCTGCCCCTGGGACAAGACCGGCAGACAAAGGCCTCTATGAGTGTCAGTGGCTGCAGTGGGTATAAAGGCTTTTTGTTGTTGTTTGTATAATAATGTAATAATGTAAAGAATAATATTTTATATTTGCCCATCAATGAATACCCTCCCTGTTAATGTTAATGACTCCATGGTAATCAGAAGAAACCCAAATCTAGAAAGCAAAGACGTGGCTAATATTTCAGTAGAATGGTAACATCAGCTAGGATGTTCTGGACAGCCATTAAGGCTGAGGAAAAGAACTCTAAAAACATGGGTTCGAAAATGCACAATTTATCAAAAAATAACAATGCACTATGAGCTATATGAGAGGTTTGAACTATATGAGAGGTTTCACGAATCTAAAGGAACAAAAGCAGCTGAGCTGAGCCAACTTGTCAGAGGGATGAGGAAGGAGATAAAGAAACTTAGGGAGTGGTAATAGCCAGAGATCCCATCCAGCTAAATTTTTGTGTTTATGCCTACAAGCACAGATTTATGAGTTCAAGGCTGACCTGGGACAGAGCAAGGTTAGGCCCAGGTGTGATAGAAATAGTAATTCCAGGTTTGGGTCCCACCCAGCTAATTTATCATCTGAGCTTACAGAGGCAGATCTCTGAATTCTTTTGCACTATTAAAAGAAAACATATGCTTGCTGTCTGCTAAGAATTAAGGGGCTGCAGTCACTGGGTGCCAACTGACAGGGTAAGGAAGTGGGAACATGGAGTAAATGACTAGATCAATATGTAAAATAAAAGACTGGGCTTATGATCCGCAAGCGATGAGTTATCCAGAGAATCTTTTAGAATAGTGAGAGAGAACTGCTTGGAAAACTGTTTAGAGCAGAAAATAGAGAGGGGGTGGGTATCTGAAGAACTCCAGAGAAAGCAGAACAAAGAGCAACCTGGAAAGCTGTCTCGAGCAGTTCGTAGGCCACTGACTTGGATTCACATCCACTCCCATACACACTTTCCTCAGAAACTCACTCCAAGCTAAGACTGGCCTTTGGCCAGTTAGTTGTCCAGTGTTGAAACTCAAATCTTCTTTGTTGAACGGGGATGATATAGCTTCATTTCCCTGGTTTTGCCATCCACAGCACACACAAAAATTGTCACATAGACTCGGACCAAATCATCCCATTGGCCATCCCAATATCCTAGATCACTGACATGTTAGAGGTTCACCGGACTTAGAACATTGCTTTAAATGGTTCTCAGACATTCAAGAGTCCTCCATTCAGAATTCTGTGTTTAGCTTTGTACCCATTTTTAATTGGGTTATTTGGGTTGTTGGTGTCTAATTTCTTGAATTTTTGGTAAATTTTGGATATTAGCCCCCTATCAGATGCAGGGTTGGTAAAGATCCTTTCTCAACCTGTAGAGGGCCGCTTTGTCCTATTGACAATGTCCTTTGCCTTCCAGAAGCTTTGCGGTTTCATGAGTCTTATTTATCAATTGTTGATCATAAAGCCTGAAACACTGCTGTTCCGTTCATGAAATTGTCTCCTGTACAAATGTGTTCAAGAGTATTTCCCACTTTTCCATTCTATGAGATTTAATGTATCTATTTTTATGTTGAGGTCCTTGATCCACTTGGACTTGAGTTTTGAGCAGGGTGATAAATATGGATCTATTTTCGTTCTTCTATCCATTTTGTGAAGATGCTTTCTGTTTTTCTACGGTATAGTTTTGGCTTCTTTATCAAAAATCAAGTGTCCATAGGTGTGTGTTTATTTATGAGGCTATGATTTGATTCCCTTGATGAAAATGTGTGCTTCTGTACAAATACCATACAGTTTTTTTAATCACTAGTGCTATGTAGTACAGCCTAAGGTCGGAAATGGTGTGCATGGCCCTGCAGAAGACAGTTTTCTTCTCACTTCCTTTAGATTAAGAACTCTTGGCTCCTCCACACCCATGTTTGTCTGAACACTACCTTCCTCCCCTATGATGATAACTGACTGAACCTTTTTAAGTGTAAGCCAGTTCCAATTAAATCATGTACGTTTAAAAAGTTGCAATCGTTATTGTGTCTCTTCACAACAATGGAAACCCTAAGACAACTTATAACCAAATCAACATGAAATTACTTTTAAGCACTCTATCCTGTAGCACAGGAATATATATATATATAATATATATATATATTCATCAGATATATATGTATATATTACAGATTCAATATGTGTTATACATTATAGTATACTTAGTAGATCAAGGTAATACGGGGTTCTTAATGAGACCCAAATTAAGAAAATTATACCTGTTAAAGGACAGTTGACATTTTCCCTTTCTTTTCCTGCTAAAACCATTAAACTTTTATTTAGTTCTATATTGTTTCCTATGGTGTTTTTCATTCATCATGTTCCAAGTTAAAAGTCAACTTTATTTGATTTGTTCTTTCTCAATAATACTTTGATTTACACATCACACTTTGTTTCCGTTGTTTCATGGTGTGTTCTGTGAACTGGTTGATAGTTTACTAAATTATTAAATGTAAAAAGTCTGCTTTTGTAATCATTTCCTATGTATCTCAGCCTTGAGTTTAAGTATAATCAGGCTCCCCTGCATTTAATCAGGAATTCTTCTCTCTTCTGAGAAGAGACTGTAAGTTTGGCCTACCTGTAAAATAAAATTGACATTACACTTGAATGGTTGCTCCCAGTTTTAGATACCAGAACAATATTCACTTAAAAAATTTAATTTCGGGATTGGGGATTTAGCTCAGTGGTAGAGTTAAAGGCCCTGGGTTCGGTCCCCAGCTCTGAAAACAAAGAAAAAAAGAAAAAAAATTAATTTCATTTGAGATGGGTTGTACTATGAAAGTGACTTTGTAGACCAGCATGGATATGAATTTGCTTCCAAAGTCCTGGAATTAGTAGCATGTGCTACCATGCCTGGCAATATTCATTTTTGAAAATGGTTATATGCTGACTGATGGCAAGCACATGAAATAACCTTCAGACGGAGTGTGTTGTTACAACACTTCAATGTACTTTTTTAATGTATGTGGTTTACTTTTGTTCTTTTCCATACTCAGTGTGTGTGTGCGTGTGTGTGTGTGTGTGTGTGTACAATGTAGTTAGGACCTTTCACAAACTCACAGTGATCTTTCTGCCTCTTTGCCCTCAGTCTGGGACTGAAGAAATGCTCTACCATACCCAGCTTTAGAAATAAGTTTTATGGTGTAAATTGTCTCTATTTTTAATAAAAATAAATTTATTCACTACTTGTTTGTGTATGAGTGTTTGTCTAAATGTTTGTCTTTGTACTCCAGTCATGCCTCTTGGCCAGGAAGGCCAGGGGATGTTGTGAGAATTCCTGAACCTGGAGTGACACATAGTAATGTGTGGTCTTATATACTGAGAAAGACAAAACTTGGGTGCCCCATAAGAAATTTCAGTTCTCTAAACTTCTGAGGTGTTTTCTACTGCAAGATTTCTTTTCTTGATAATGTTCTTTTCTTGATAATGTTTTCAGTCAAAGGCATTCTAGATCACTTGGGGGCCAGAGTTCTGTTGAGTAGGCCCCAGCAGGTAAGAGACAGGAAAGTGAACCACACTAAGAGATGAGAAAGAAATTCAGGTACACACTGACTTTATCAACTTGGATCAGAATTCAGAGAGTGTAATATCACGTGGTTCACTGTTAGCAAATTGAAAACCCATTTACAGTTTGGGAAAAGGATTCCAGGCAAAAATCAGTCCAATTCTAAGTCCACAGTAAAGCTTAGTGTGTGCTTATGTAGAACCCCTTTTACAAAGTACATGTGACTGTGACGGTGGGTTCTACAGGTAAAAGACCTGGCATCTAATGTGGTTTCTGACCAATAGCAGAGATATCAACAGGGCATAAGGGACATGTGACATGTGCCCTAATGATTGGTAACAGTGAAAGAAGGAAGGAGTTTAAGACAGTCATTTTAAGGAATTTGGGTAAGGTCGGCCTCCATGGCAAAAGTTACGTGAGGTCTGCCTACGCAGAGAGCAAAAAGGTCACTGGGTCATTAAGAAAGTCCACTTCCAGCCTTTTAGGTTGCATGCAGGTATTTTATTTTCTTCATTGAGTGCAAGCCTCTGTATATTTAAGATTCCTGGTTACCCTGGATCTGTGGGTGCAAGGACCTTTGTGCCCCCACATCCTGCTCCTCATTAAAGAGTGGAACTCTCTTGAAAGTGAAAGTAGCAGCATCAGCCAGGGATGGGCTCCCTACATGTTTATCCCAAAATACAACCTGTTCAGTGGATTCATATTCACACAGCCAACACACATGGAGACAGCAAGTTACATTAATATATTTGAGCAGACTTAGTCACACATATGAAACAAGAAAGAAATTGGCTAGGAAGAATTTAGGAAGTACTGGAGAAAGGACAAGGAAGACGAAAATGATGTAATATATTTAATTAAAATATATAAAAATAAATGTTAAAGAAAAAGCAGTTGCTAGACTGATGGTTTAGCAGGTAAGAGCACGGCATGTTTTTACAGAGGATATGGATCCCATTCTGAGACACTGTACAGTAGCTAACCAGTAACTGTTGTAAGTCCAGTCCCAAGGGATCTGATGTCTTCTTCTGGCCTCTGCAGGTGTTGTGCAGAGATAAGTGCAGGCAAATACCCATCCACCACTATGTAATAAAAATAAAGTTTACAAAGAGTAGCACACCCTACCTTGATGTCACAGCCAGAAGACAGACAGCACTCAAGGTCAGTTAACATGCAGTCCCTATGATAGTTCATGGAAGCAGCTATGGCCTTCCTTTGATCCAGCCTCATAGGCAAAAGCAGCCTCATTTTGAAGTTAGAATCGTTCATCATAGCTGTTCATCTAAAAAGAACATTCACAGAGCTGATACCTGAGTTTTTCTAGAAGTTTTTGTATTTGTGTTCTCTGTTCTTTGTATATGAGAATTGCAACACTGATACATATATCTGTTAAATTATACATTATGATTAATAGGTACCAGTGCGTCCTGAGCAATCTACTTTTACAATGTCATGTACTTGACTTTCTGCTAAGACCTTACAGTACGAGGGATTTCTGTCCATCATTTCTACAATTTGCATATGTTTCTGAGTGACTTTGAATTAAGAATTCCCTTAAATATCTCTGCTTTTTACATTATGACCATGTTCAGACATGGGATTTATTTAATTTAGGATTCTTAGATGTAAGTGAACCTGTGTGTAAACATATCCAGACTCCCTGAGTAGAATTTTAATGATTCCTTTCTTGAAGGAAAAAAAAGCATTGCTCAATGTAATCACCATGAAAATCCCAACACAATGCTTCAAAGATATGGAAAGAGAAATTCTCAACTTCATCTGGAAAAACAAAAAAGCCAGAATAGCAAAAACAATTCTTAACAATAAAAAGAAGGGGAACCACCATCCCTGACCTCAAGCTATAACAGAGCAATAGTGATAAAAAAAAAGGCATAGTATTGGTACAGAAACAGACAGGGAGATCAGTAGAATTGTATTGAAGAAACAGAAATAAAACTACCACTTTGAATGGAAAAAGAAAGCATCTTCAATAAATGGTGCTGGTCTAACTGACAGTCTGTATGTAGAAAAATTTCATATATATATATATATATATATATATATATGTCACTTTGCACAAAGCTCAAGTCCAATTCTATCAAGAATCTCAACCTAAAACTAGATACACTGAATCTAATTGACAAAAAAGTGGGAAAGAACTCAAACTCATTGGCACAGGGGAAATTTCCTAAACAGAACTCCAATGGCTCAGACTCTAAGATCTAGAATTGATAAATGGGAACTCATGAAACAAGAAAGTTACTGTAAGGCAAAGGACAGAGACAATAGGACAAACCAGCAACCTACAGATTGGGGGAAAAAAACCTTCACTATTCCCACATCTTATAGAAGGCTAATATCCAAAAGATAAAAAGAACTCACAAAGCTAAAGACAAAAAAATAAATAAATAAACAAACAAGTCAATCAAAAAATGGAGTATAGAACTAAACAGAGAGTTCACAGCAGAGGAATCTCAAATGGCTGAGAAGCACTTAAAGAAATGTTGAAAGTCCTTAGTGACCAGGGAAATGCAAATTAAAATGACCCTGAGATTCCACCTTACACCAATCAGAATAGCTAAAATCAAAAACTCAGGTGACATTCTGGAAATCAGTCTGGAGGTTTCTCAGAAAATTGGACATTGAACTGCCTGAGGATCCAGCTATACCTCTCTTGGGCATATACCCAAAAGATGCCCCAACATATAAAAAAAGACACGTGCTCACTATGTTCATCGTAGCCTTATTTATAATAGCCAGAAGCTGGAAAGAACCAGATGCCCTTCAACAGAGGAATGGATACAGAAAATGTGGTACATCTACACAATGGAATATTACTCAGCTATCAAAAACAACGACTTTATGAAATTAAGGGCAAATGGTTGGAACTGGAAAATATCATTCTGAGTGAGCTAAAATCACAGAAAGACATACATGGTATGCACTCACTGATAAGTGGCTATTAGCCCAAATGCTTGAATTACCTAGTGGCCTAGAACAAATGAAACTCAAGACGGATGATCAAAACGTGAAGGCTTTCCTTCTTTAAAAGGGGAACAAGAATACCCGTGGCAGGGAAGAGAGAGGCAAAGATTAAAACAGAGACTGAAGGAACACCATTCAGAGTTTGCCCTTGTGGCATACATAGAGCCACCCAATTAGACAAGATGGATGAAGCAAAGAAGTGCAGACCACAGGAGCCGGATGTAGATCTAACCTGAGAGACACAGCCAGAATACAGCAAATACAGAGGCGAATGCCAGCAGCAAACCACTGAACTGAGAACGGACCGTTGAAGGAATCAGAAATGAACTGGAAGAGCTTGAAGGGCTTGAGACTCCATATGTACAACAATGCCAAGCAACCAGAGCTTCCAGGGACTAAGCCACTGACTATACATGGGCTGACCCTGGACTCTGACCTCATAGGTAGCAATGAATATCCTAGTAAGAGCACCAGTGGAAGGAACCTGCTAAGACTGAACCCCCAGTGAACTAGACTGTCGGGGGAGGGCAATGGGGGAGGGTGGGGAGGGGAACACCCATAAGGAAGGGGGGGGAAGGGATGTTTGCCAAATGTACATAAGAAATACTCAAGTTAATAAAAAAAAAAAAAAAAAAAAAAAACTCAGGTGACAGCACATGTTAGAAAGGATGTGGACTATAACAAAGACACGTGCTCCACTATGTTCATAGCAGCCTTATTTATAATAGCCAGAAGCTGGAAAGAACCCAGGTGCCCTTCAACAGAGGAATGGATACAGAAAATGTGGTACATCTACACAATGGAATATTACTCAGCTATCAAAAACAATGACTTTATGAAATTCATAGGCAAATGGAGGGAACTGGAAAATATCCTGAGTGAGGTAACCCAATCACAGAAAAACACACATGGTATGCACTCATTGATAAGTGGTTATTAGCCCAAATGCTTGAATTGCCCTAGACGCCCAGAACACATGAAACTCAAGACGGATGACCAAAATGCGAATGCTTCACTCCTTCTTTAAAAGGGGAACAAGAATACCCTTGGCAGGGAATAGAGAGGCAAAGTTTAGAACAGAGGCAGAAGGAACACCCATTCAGAGCCTGCCCCACATGTGGCCCATACATATACAGCCACCCAATTAGATAAGATGGATGAAGCAAAGAAGTGCAGGCCGACAGGAACCGGATGTAGATCTCTCCTGAGAGACACAGCCAGAATACAGCAAATACAGAGGTGAATGCCACCAGCAAACCACTGAACTGAGAATAGGACCCCTGATGAAGGAATCAGAGAAAGAACTGGAAGAGCGTGAAGGGGCTCGAGACCCCATATGAACAACAATGCCAAGCAACCAGAGCTTCCAGGGACTAAGCCACTACCCAAAGACTATACATGGACTGACCCTGGGCTCCAACCTCATAGGAAGCAATGAATATCCTAGTAAGAGCACCAGTGGAAGGGGAAGCCCTGGGTCCTGCCAAGACTGAACCCCCATGAACATGATTGTTGGGGGGAGGACAGTAATGGCAGGAGGGTGGAGAGTGGAACACCCATAGAGAAGGGGAGGGGGAGGGGTTAGGGGGAAGTTGGCCCAGAAACCGGGAAGGGGAATAACAATCAAAATGTAAATAAGAAATACTCAAGTTAATAAAGATGGAAAAAAAAAAAAAAAAAAAGAAAGGATGTGGAGAAAAGGGAACACTCCTCCATTGCTCGTGGTATTGTAAACTGATACAACCACTCTGGAAATCAATCTTGATTCATTTCTTCAAAAAATTAGAAGTAAATCTACCTGAAAACCCAGCTATACCATTCTTGGGAATATACCTAAAAGAGGCCCCACCATGCACTCACTAATAAGTGGATATTAGCCAAAAAAAGGACAGAATACCCACGACACAATCCACAGGACTTAAAAAGGTTAACGAATCAACGGACCCATGTGAAGATGCCTCAATCCTACTTGGGAGGGAGAAGAAAGAAATCATGGGGGCAGAGGGAAGGAGGGACCTGGTTGAGAATGGGTGCAGGGAGGGGAAGAGGGAGAACATGATCAGGTATTGGGGGACAGGAAACAGGACTGAATCCCTGAGGGACAGCAGAAAGAATAAAAACAGGCAACCTCGGGAGATATGAGGTAGGGGGACCCTGTAGAATGTAACAGAGACCTGGGAGGTGAGAGCCTTTTAGGAGGGACTCAGAGGGAGGGACCCTTGGATGAAGTACTCTACCGTGGGGAGGGAAAACTTGTAGAGTCCACCTCCAGTAGGGGGACAGGACATCAAGTGCAAGGATAGGGTTGCCATCCCACAGTCAAAAGCTCCCACACAGAATTGTTCCTGTCTGAGGGAATTGCAGGAACAAAAATGGAGAAAGGCATGAGAGAAAGGAGGTCCAGTGACAGGACCAAATTGGGATCCAGCTCAAGGGGAGGCCGGGTGCCCTGACACTGTTACTGATGCTGTTGTGTGCTTGCAGTGAGGAGCCTAGCATGGCTGTCCTCTGAGAGGCCCAACAAGCAGCTCAAAGTGTCAGGTGAAGATACTGGCACCCAGCCAACGGACGGAAACCCAGTACACCTTTGGTTGATCTGGGAAAAAGCTGGAAAAATCTAAGGAGGATGGCCCCATGGAAAGACCAGCAGTCTCAAGTGGCCTGGACCCCTGAGATCTCTCAGACACTGAGCCACCAAACAGGTAGCATACACCAGCTGATCTAAGGCCCCAGACACATATACAGAGATTTGAGAGATTTGAGAGATTGAGAGACTTGAGAGATCCGAGATCCTTGAGCCCCCAGGGAGTGGGGAGGCCTAGTGGGGAACTGATGGGGGTGGGGACATGCTCTTGGAGACTGGGGTGGCAAGAGGTGGTATGGAATGGGGAGGGGTCAGAGGGCAGACTAGGAGGGGCATAAAGTCTGGACTGTAAAAGAGCATTAAAGAATAAAAATAAATAAATTTTAAAAAATTTTTATTTAAAAAGCATTGCTTTGGAAATGACTCCTAGGTTCTCCTTTCCTGCAACAGGAAAGAAATCTTTCTCAGCTCTTCTGTCTTGGCTCTTGGGATGGTTTTTCTTGGTAGTCAAATTGGCTATACATGGAATTAACAAACTGCAACAGTTCAGTCCTGTGGGAAAATTTTCTTGATTATAGTTTTTTAAGTTGTAAAGCCCTTTTTTAAATCTGAGTCTTTTTTAATGATAAGAAACACCTTTAATATAGGCCACATTTATAAAAGTCATTGAAGACCCTAGTTCTCCTTGTCTTCATGGCCTACCTCTGGCTAGCAAGTCCAATTTTTTTTAAGTGAAATTAGAGCCTACTACTTTGCAACTCACAGCAGCCATTGTTGGACTACTTGGATTGAAGTTTGTAAGCCTTTCCAGTAAATCCACTTTCTACATATATAGAGAGATCCATTCTGTCAGTTCTGTTCATCTAGATACCTTTATTAATACGGCCGAGTGGTTTTGTTTTCTCCCCCTTCTCACAGAGGAAGGTGTGCTGGCTCACAATGGTGTTCCATAGTGCTTATCAAATGTTTCCTGCTTTTCTCCCAGGGTTGTGTAAGGTCTCATACCTACCAGGTAAAGAGTAACTGCAATTTACCTGACCCAACCTTGAAATCACAGAACAAAAATCTTAAGTGTTTCCTAAAAAAAAAAAATTTTAAAAATCTCTATTTAATTAATACTCTGGGTACCATTCCCCTGTGGACCAGATTGTTTACTTCACTATATGCTGAATGATGGCCATAAAGCTATCCCCTTTGATTCCAGGACAGAGAAGGGGACTTGCTGGAAGAGAGAATGGTAGGGGAGAAAATGGTAGGGTGTTAGAGGACAGGCACAAGCTCTATTGAAATGCAAATCTCTCCAGATCTGGAAAAGGTCTAGCTCTGGAATGGAAGCCTGTCCCAGGAACCATCTTGCCTAATCCCTTCAGTGCACTCTCATCCTACACACCTGGAAAAGGGTTGGCCCTAGGGCAGAAGCCTAGGACAGGAAACACTATGCTGTGGCCCTTCATCAGACTCTAATCTTAAGGGAGCTGCTCATGTCACTCACGACTTGGTGACCAATCAGGGCCTACAGTCTCCGCCAGTCAGAAGTGGAGGAGGGTGCTTCCGGGCTCCATGTTGCTGTCTCATTGCTGTACCTGAGGAGGCTTGAGTGGCTGGTGTGTCGTGCTCTGTGTGCTACTGTTGGGTGCTGTTGGGGGAGTTTAGGCGAGCTCTGAACTCGAGACATGGTGAGTATATGGCAGCTGCTTCCAGTGGGAAGGGGCAGGCGATGGAACAGCTGGAGCTAGTGGGGTGAGTCCTCCCTGGGACTGGGTGGGAACCGCAGCTAGACATGGCCACCCATGAGGTTGTTTTCTTAGCCACTCCCTGAGCATGGAGGTGACCTCTGAATAACTTTGCTCTAGGGCTGTATTTGATCAAGCATTTGGACTGTGGACTTGTGTGTTGAAACATTCTTGAGATGACAAACACAAAAATGCCTAGTTTCTACAGTATTTTCTACAAGTTTTGCACTTTGTTGTAACTGTAAGTGATGTAAGATATACTTGGAGTTAATATGAGAATGCTGTAAATATCACCATTTGCTGCGGGTAGTAGTCCAATATCAAGCTATGCAGCATTGTTTTAGACTGCTCTGAGTTTATCCCATTGTGTAACAGTGTCTGCTGACTTCATAAGCCTTGTCACCCCCCCCTCCAGGAAGTAGTATAAAAAATGTTATTCTTAAGAAGCTGACTTGGCATAAGATACAGCTTGTGCGAGAATTCCTCATCCCAACGTTTATACTTTGTACCTTCTACTTTCCTTGTCCTTTTCGTCCTTTGGGATCTTCCATTTAGGACTATGTCACTGTCTCGGGTCTCTGGAATAAATGCTTACGAAATACTTCTGAGGCTGTCTGTGCTGTGTAAATCTCCCCTCTGCACAAGTGACTAGACTTGCAGTCTTCTGCCCCTGTTTAAATTGTTGGATGTATAACCTGGAGACTGAACGTAAAAGAGACTGGAGGATGATGGCATCTGTGGAATGCGAAATATGTTCTAGGCTGGGTCCTCTTTGAGCTGGATCCGATGCTGGATACATACTATTATTAAAGAGATATTTCTTTTTTAATTGCTTATTTACACTCCAAATGTTGTCCCCTTTCCTGATCTCCATATTCTAAAAGTTCTTCACAACATCTCCCTCTTCGCCTCTGAGATTGAGCTCTCCCCCACCCCTCCCCCACCCCCACTCCCAGTTTAACTGCCATCCGCCCATCCCTCTTCCCTGGGGCATCCAGTCTCTCCAGGATTAGGCTCAAGCTCTCCCAGTCAGGCCAGACAAGGTAGTCAGTCCTCTGCTACACATGTGCAAGTGGCCTCAGACAAGTCCATGTGTGCTTGATGTTCTCATTGTGTATGTAGAGATTTCTCCCTGGGAAGGTATATGAATTCTAGAACAGCTGCATTTTTAGGCTTTTAGGGAAAGTTTTCTGAGACATGCTTTGTTGACTCAGGTGGCCTTGATCCCTGTCTGTTGCTCTGCAGGGCAATGGGCTTGCCTTCGTCTTCCTTAAACTTTCTGAATTCCTACATTAAAGGGCTGTACCACACTAGAGTTTTAAAATGAACCATCTGCCTTCCAGTTTCTGGCTATTTTGAATAAGGCCGGTATGAACATAGTGGAGCATATGTTAACATCTTTTGGGTATATGCCCTGGAGTGGTATAACTGGGTCTTGAGAAAGAACTGTTCCTAGTTTTCTGACTAAGTACCAGATGGAGCTCCAAAGTGGTTGTACCTATTTGCAATCCTACCAGTGATGGAGGAGTGTTCCCTTTTCTTCATATCCTTGCCAACATGTGCTGTCCCTTCAGTTTTTGATTTTAGCCATTCTGACTGATGTAAGGTGAACTCTCAGGATTGTTTTGGTTTGCATTTACCTGATGACTAAGGATGTTGAACATTTCTTTAAGTGTTACTCAGACATTTGAGATTTCTCTGCTGAGAATTCTGTTTAGCTCTGTATCCCATTTTTAATTGGGTTATTTGTTTTTGTGGTATCTACCTTCCTGAGTTCTATATACACTTTGGATATTGGCCCTCTGTTGGATATAGGGTTAGTGAAGATCTTTCCTCGATTTGTAGGCTGCTGTTCTGTCCTAATGACAGTGTCCTTTGCCTTACAGAAGCTTTTCACTTTCAAGAGGTTCTATTTATCACCTGTTAATCTTCCAGCCTGAGCTATTGCTGTTCTGTTCAGGGAGTTCTGTCCTGTGCCAATGCATTCAAGGGTATTTCCCAGTTTGTCTTCTATTAGATTCACTGTATCTGGTTCTGTGTTGAGGTCCTCGATTCACCTTGTGCAGGGTGATAAATATGATCAACTTGATTCTTCTATATGCTCACTGCCAGTGAGACCAGCACCATTTGTTGACGATCCTATCTTTTTCTACTGTATGGTTTTAGCTTCTTTGTCAAAGGTCAAGTGTCCATAGGTGTATGGGTTCATTTCTGGGTTTTCAATTCTATTCAGCTGATGTACCTGTCTGTCTCTGTACCTGTACCATTTGGTTTTTATCACTATTGCTATGTAGTATAGCTTGATATCAGGGATTATGATTCCTCCAGAAGTTCTTTTATTGTTCAAGATTTGTTTTGGCTATCCTGGGAAGGGAATTGCATTGAATCTGTAGATTGTGTTTGGTACCATGGCCATATTGACTTTTTTTTTTCAAAACTAGGTTTCTCTGTGAGGAGCTAGTGGTCCTGGAACATGTTCCATCAGCCAGACTGGCCTTGAACTCAGAGTTCTTCCTGCCTCTCCTCCCAAGTGCTGGGATTAAAAGCATGTGCCATCACCCCCTACCTGTCTTGCATTACTTTAAATTTCATTTTCTTTCTTTCTTTTTTTAAAATAGATTTATTTACTTGTTTATGTAATGTATGTGAATACACTGTAGCTGTCTTCAGACACACCAGAAGAGGGCATCAGATCTCATTACAGATGGTTGTGAGCCACCACGTGGTTGCCAGGAATTGAACTCAGAATCTCTGGAAGAGCAGTCAATGCTCTTAACCACTGAGCCATCTCTCCAGCCCCAGGTGAAGAAATTCTTAACCATCGTTGGCAAATGGTCCCAAAACTGGGAGGGTTAAGGTGTGGATACACAAGGGAAATTTAGAGAAAGCCTGAATACTTATGAGTTAACCTGCGTGAAGGCAACAGTAGTACACGTCTTCCTGTAGACCAGGCGCCCCAGCCTGGCCTTTCCCTTGATGCAGTAGGGCACCCCCATCTTTCAACACAGAGTAGTCAGGAAAACCACCAGCTCAATGGGGCCTACATCATGGGCAATCACCACCAGCTGAGCCTTCTTATTCTCCACCAAGGTCGTGACTGTATTGACCCCTCCTCTGAGCACAGGTGGTTTCTTAGTTGGGACATCCCCTCTGCCCGCAACTTTCTTCTCAGCATGGGCCAGCAGCCTTTGCTTCTTCTCCTGTTTTGTCTCTGGCCTGCACTTGTGAGTGAGCTTAAGCAGCTGAGTCTCTGTTTGCCTGTCCAGGGCCTGGGTGAACGGGTTAATGGCAGGAAGTACTTTGAGCCACTTATAGAGGATGGCTCTTTGCGCTGCACCCTGATGTAGTGGGGCCATTTGACGAAGCGCGTGAGATCTCTTTAGGGCTGGATGTCCTGCCCAATGCCAAAGTTCCCAGGCCTTTTCCCAAACAAAGGATTGACCACCTTTTCTTGACAATGATGGGAACCGGGGCCACCTTCTTCCCCTTGATCTTCTTTGCTCTGCTGGAGAAAAGAGCAATACCAATTTTTTTTTTTAATTAACTTGAATATTTCTTATATACATTTTGAGTGTTATTCCTTTCCGGTTTCGGGCAAACATCCCCTTCCTCCCCCCTTCCTTATGGGTGTTCCCCCCCCACCCTCCCCCATTGCCGCCCTCCCCCGACAGTCTAGTTCACTGGGATTCAGTCTTAGCAGGACCCAGGGCTTCCCCTTCCACTGGTGCTCTTACTAGGATATTCATTGTTACCTATGAGGTCAGAGTCCAGGGTCAGTCCATGTATAGTCTTTAGGTAGTGGCTTAGTCCCTGGAAGCTCTGGTTGCTTGGCATTGTTGTACATATGGGGTCTCGAGCCCCTTCAAGCTCTTCCAGTTCTTTCTCTGATTCCTTCAACGGGGTCCTATTCTCAGTTCAGTGGTTTGCTGCTGGCATTTGCCTCTGTATTTGCTGTATTCTGGCTGTGTCTCTCAGGAGCGATCTACATCCGGCTCCTGTCGGCCTGCACTTCTTTGCTTCATCCATCTTGTCTAATTGGATGGCTGTATATGTATGGGCCACATGTGGGGCAGGCTCTGAATGGGTGTTTTTTCTGTGTCTGTTTTAATCTTTGCCTCTCTCTTCCCTGCCAAGGGTATTCTTGTTCCCCTTTTAAAGAAGGAGTGAAGCATTCGCATTTTGATCATCCGTCTTGAGTTTCATTTGTTCTAGGCATCTAGGGTAATTCAAGCATTTGGGCTAATAGCCACTTATCAATGAGTGCATACCATGTATGTCTTTCTGTGATTGGGTTAGCTCACTCAGGATGATATTTTCCAGTTCAACCATTTGCCTCACGAATTTCATAAAAGTCGTTGTTTTTGATAGCTGAGTAATATTCCATTGTGTAGATGTACCACATTTTCTGTATCCATTCCTCTGTTGAAGGGCATCTGGTTCTTTTCCAGCTTCTGGCTATTATAAATAAGGCTGCTATGAACATAGTGGAGCACATGTCTTTTTTATACGTTGGGGCATCTTTTGGGTATATGCCCAAGAGAGGTATAGCTGGATCCTCAGGCAGTTCAATGTCCAATTTTCTGAGGAACCTCCAGACTGATTTCCAGAATGGTTGTACCAGTCTGCAACCCCACCAACAATGGAGGAGTGTTCCTCTTTCTCCGCATCCTCGCCAGCATTTGCTGTCACCTGAGTTTTTGATCTTAGCCATTCTCACTGGTGTGAGGTGAAATCTCAGGGTTGTTTTTGATTTGCGTTCCCTGATGACTAAAGATGTTGAACATTTCTTTAGGTGTTTCTCAGCCATTCGGCATTCCTCAGCTGTGAATTCTTTGTTTAGCTCTGAACCCCATTTTTTTAATAGGGTTATTTGTCTCCCTGTGGTCTAACTTTTTGAGTTCTTTGTATATTTTGGATATAAGGCCTCTATCTGTTGTAGGATTGGTAAAGATCTTTTCCCAATCTGTTGGTTGCCGTTTTGTCCTAACCACAGTGTCCTTTGCCTTACAGAAGCTTTGTAGTTTTATGAGATCCCATTTGTCGATTCTTGATCTTAGAGCATAAGCCATTGGCGTTTTGTTCAGGAAATTTTTTCCAGTGCCCATGTGTTCCAGATGCTTCCCTAGTTTTTCTTCTATTAGTTTGAGTGTGTCTGGTTTGATGTGGAGGTCCTTGATCCACTTGGACTTAAGCTTTGTACAGGGTGATAAGCATGGATCGATCTGCATTCTTCTACATGTTGACCTCCAGTTGAACCAGCACCATTTGCTGAAAATGCTATCTTTTTCCATTGGATGGTTTTGGCTCCTTTGTCAAAAATCAAGTGACCATAGGTGTGTGGGTTCATTTCTGGGTCTTCAATTCTATTCCATTGGTCTATCTGTCTGTCTCTGTACCAATACCATGCAGTTTTTATCACTATTGCTCTGTAATACTGCTTGAGTTCAGGGATAAAGATTCCCCCTGAAGTCCTTTTTATTGTTGAGGATAGCTTTAGCTATCCTGGGTTTTTTGTTATTCCAGATGAATTTGCAAATTGTTCTGTCTAACTCTTTGAAGAATTGGGTTGGTATTTTGATGGGGATTGCATTGAATCTGTAGATTGCTTTTGGCAAAATGGCCATTTTTAGTATATTAATCCTGCCAATCCATGAGCATGGGAGATCTTTCCATCTTCTGAGGTCTTCTTCAATTTCTTTCTTCAGTGTCTTGAAGTTCTTATTGTACAGATCTTTTACTTGCTTGGTTAAAGTCACACCGAGGTACTTTATATTATTTGGGTCTATTATGAAGGGTGTCGTTTCCCTAATTTCTTTCTCGGCTTGTTTCTCTTTTGTGTAGAGGAAGGCAACTGATTTATTTGAGTTAATTTTATACCCAACCACTTTGCTGAAGTTGTTTATCAGCTTTAGTAGTTCTCTGGTGGAACTTTTGGGATCACTTAAATATACTATCATATCATCTGCAAATAGTGATATTTTGACTTCTTCTTTTCTGATCTGTATCCCCTTGACCTCCTTTTGTTGTCTGATTGCTCTGGCTAGAACTTCAAGAACTATATTGAATAGTTAGGGAGAGAGTGGGCAGCCTTGTCTAGTCCCTGATTTTAGTGGGATTGCTTCACGTTTCTCTCCATTTAGTTTAATGTTAGCATGACCTGTGGCATGTCCTCGCCTGTGGGGGAGGGGTTTGGGGCGTTGTCCTGAGCCTATGTAACCTGTGGTCACGTCCTCAGCCGTGGAGGAAGGGCTTGAGGCCTTGCTCTACAGGACTGCGACTGCTGGCTGTCTCAAACCTCTCTCCTGGCGTCTTTGAGGGGTACAGCTACATGAGGCCCTGATTGGGAGACTGGGAATGCACCTGCCACCCCTTTTGGGTCTCCCGAGCATTCGACCAATCTCGACCAGGAATCAGTACTTTTCACTGCCCTCTGCCCCACAGCCATCCTCTGCTAAATACGAAGCTGGAGCCGTGGGTTTTTCCATGTGTATTCTTTGGTTGGTGATTTAGTCCCTGGGAGCTCGGGTTGATATTCAGCTCCTTCAGTCCTTCCCCTAACTCCTCCATTGGGATCCCCCTGCTCACCAAAAGTGGATACCTCAGTCCTACTTAGAAGGGGGAACAAAATACAGGAGGTAGAGGGTGGGAAGGACTTGGGAGGAAGAAAGGAGGGGAGGGAAAAGGGGAGACAGGATCAGGTGTGGGAGGAGATGGGGTTGGGGGGGAGATGTACAGAGGGTCAGGTAATTGAACAGAGCTGTGTAGCAATGGGAGATGGGAAACTAGGGGTAGCCAACAGAAAGTCTCAGATGCTAGGAAAGCAAGAGACTCCCAGGACCCAACTGGGATGATATTAGCTGAAATACCCAACAAAGGGAAGAGAAAACCTGTAGAGACCATATCCAGGGGTTAGGAATGGCCCAGGGTTGAGGGATGGGGCACTCACCCTTCTCAAATTTAACTCAGAATTGCTCCTGTCTAAAGGAATTATAGGGAGAAAGAGTGGAGCAGAAACTGAAGGAAAAGCCATCCAGAAACTGTCCCACCTGGGGATCCATCTCATATGCAGCCACCAAACCAAGATACTATTGCTGATGCCAAGAAGTGCTTGCTGGGGTTGGGGATTTAGCTCAGTGGTAGAGCGCTTGCCTAGAAAACACAAGGCCCTGGGTTCGGTCCCCAGCTCCGAAAAAAAGAAAAGAAAAAAAAAAGTGCTTGCTGACATGAGTCTGATATGGATATCTCCTGAGAGGCTCAGTGAGAGCCTTACCTATACAGATGGGGATGCTTGCAGCCAATGATGGTCATTATTTTAAGATTCTTAGCCCATGGAATCATTTTTTCTCTCTACATTCCTCTTTCTCTTTTCCTTCTCTGCTCAGACCCCAAGCCCAGGAACCCCAATTCAGGCCTATGTCAATTCTGCCCAGGGTTTTTATTCACAAATCAGGAATAACTTGGGAGCAAGGTCACATAGTATGACTTGCTGCAGACTCCTGTCTGGGGGCAACCTGGCTTTAGGGGGCCAATATTTAGCATTATAATACAAACAGCCTTTAAGTGTTTCTCAGCTATTTGAGATTCCCCTATTAAGAATTCTGTTTAGATCTGTACCCCATTTTTAATTGAATTTTTGTTTGTTTAGTTGAACATCTACTTTCTTGAGGTATTTATATATTTTGTGTATTCGGCCTCTATCAGTTCTGGAGTTGGTGAAAATCTTTTCTCATTCCTTAGGCTGTCTTTTTGTCCAGTTGACTGTGATTTTTTTTTTCCTTACAGGAGCTCTTTAGTTTCATGAGGTCCCATTTATTAGGTGTTGATATTAGCACCTGCAGTATTGGGGTTCAGAAGGTTGTCTCCCGTGCCAGCGTATTCAGAGCTGTTCATTCAGAGATGTTTCTGATCCATCAATTTCAGTGTGTCTGCTTTATTTTGAGGTTTTTTGATTCACTTGGACTTCAGTGATAAATGTGGATCTATTTCCATTTTTCTACATGCAAAGATACAGTTTAAGGAGCACCATTTGTTGAAGGGGCTGTCTTCTTTCCACTGTGTATTTCTGGATTCCTTAGCAAAAATCAGGTTTCCATAGGTGGTGGGAACTATGGCTGGGTCTTCCATTTGATACCTTTGATCAAAGTGTCAGTCTTTATGCCAGAACCATGCAGTCCTTTTAACATACAGGATTGTTTTTAGCTATCGTGGGTATTTTGATATTGCACATGTGGTGGAGAATTGTTCTTTCCAGATTTGTTAACAACTTGGTTGGAATTTTGATGGGGATTGTGCTGAGTCTCTGCATTGGTTTGGTTAGGATGACCAAACTGCTATACTCTTAGTGATCCATGAACACGAGAGATCTTTAAGTCATCTCGTGACTTCTTCAGTTTCTTTTTTTTTTTTTCCTTCGGGGCTGGGGATTGAACCCAGGACCTTGCGCTTCCTAGGCAAGCGCTCTACCACTGAGCCAAATCCCCAACCCCTTCTTCAGTTTCTTTATTCAAAGACATGAAGATTTTATCACACAAGTCTTTGACGTGCTTTTGTATAGAGTTACTCAACCATATTCTATATTATTTGAGGGTATTTTGCAGGGTGTTGTTTCCCCCAATTTCTTTCTCAGTCTATGTATCACTTTTTTTAAAAAAAAAAAAAAGATTTATTTATTATAGATGAGTACACTGTAGCTGTCCTTAGACACACCAGAAGAGGGCATCAGATCTCATTACAGATGGTTGTGAGCCACCACGTGGTTGCTGGGATTTGAACTCAGGACCTCTGGAAGAGCAGTCAGTGCTCTTAACCCCTGAGCCATCTCTCCAGCCCCCTATGTATCACTTTTATGTGTTTGTAGTTGAACTTCTATCCAGGCCCTTCCCTGAAAATGTTTATCAGCTGTAGGACTTTAATAATGGAAATTTTGAGGTCACTTACGTTAGGATTTAAATCTCAGCCTGTGCCCGGACAGAAGACACTCAAACACCATGGTTCCACGTGGAGAGGTTTAATGAGAGAAGAGTAGAAGAAGAGAGGAAAGGCGGCTGGCCATAGGGACATGGGAGCGGGGAGGGGAGGATAGGGGCAAGAACAGAGAAGAACGAAGAGCAAGAGGGGTAAGAGGAGGTAAGAGAGAGGAGGGGGCAAGCAGCCCCTTTTATAGTGTCAGGCACAGCTGGCTGCTGCCAGGTAACTGTGGGTGGAGCTTAAACAGAATACCAACATTCCCCCATTTTTGTTTAGTTAAAAAGAAAAATTAGGGGTGATGGTGAAGCAGGAATAGGGATCGTTGTGATCTCTGACTACTTCCTGCCTGCTTTGGGGCGACATGTCTAGGGGGAACCTAGAAAAATGGATATGGGAATGTTTGTCCAGTCCTAGAGTTGGCTGTCTCCCTGTTGTCCAGGGTTTGTGGAACCATCTGAGGATAGGTCAGAAGGAACCGGTCCAATAGAAGCGTCTGTGTCTGTAGAGGAGATTGGAACATCTGGAGGTGGCTTCTCTGGAGCTGTCCTGGGTGTAGTAAGTGCCTGGACTTGACAAGATGCTGGAACACACATATATATTTATTTTTATTTATTTATTTTTTTTTTTGGTTCTTTTTGTTGGAGCTGGGGACCGAACCCAGAGCCTTGCGCTTCCTAGGCAAGCGCTCTACCACTGAGCTAAATCCCCAACCCCCATATATATTTATTATAGGCAGAGAATAAGTGCATTTGGGAGAAAAGAAAAATTTTCTTAGATGTACATTTGAAACCCAGAGGAATCCCACCCTTCGGAATAGGTAGGAAGTGGGAACTTCAGGCAGATGTGCTTATCTGGATGGATTCTATTTGGTCCATGAGAGGTAGGTGTGAGTGGGATTCCTGCAGCTTATAAGTTTACAAAAGAGATAACAACATGAGTCAACCTGAATATTCTTTAAGATAAGCTTTCTGTGGAGCAGAAGGAACAAGAATTTGTGATTACAGTTGGGCTGTGTAGTGGGAAGTGTCATTAGTTAGGCAGATTATAAGAACTGGAATAGGACAGTGGTGTAGCAAGAAGAGGAAACATGAAGCATTTAACCAATGAAAACCGAGTTTAGGTAAGGAAGTAACAGATTACAACTTTGAAAGCTTACACCTGAACTAGTTGCTAGAGACTGAGTTCAGAGGTCTGTTTCTTAGTTGGTAAGTTACAGTGTCTCAGCTGTCAATGTAATCAGAAATCTGGGGAAGAATAAACCATAATCTACCATTCATATATTATTTGAAAAATGACAGAGTCCATTAGCCAACCGTTCCCCGTGGTTTCTATGGTCTTCATGGCAACTTGAGCAGAGTCAGTCTGGCTTTCAAGCCCAGAAGACGCAGAGCTTTTTTTCCGTGGAATGGATACGTGTGACATGAGAAATGACTTACCTTGATTTAGGTAAATCATTAGACTCTGAGTGTATCCAGTTTTGTCCACTGTGTTTCTCTGTGGTTGTCATAGCACAATCCAGGCAGACTATTGAAGCTGTGTTCATATCTTCTGAGACCTTGTGGGACAAATTGTTAAAGGCTTTGGGAAATTCTGCTTGTCTTAAACTTAAACATATTAATAATTACCAGACTTCTGACAAGATCTGCAGGGCAAGGGAGAGGCTCGAGCACATGGGCGCAGGCATGCGTAGCTGGGACACTGGTGCACACAGAGAGGGCTCGCTTGTACGAGGGTCTTAGGGGTCGCATGTGGGTGGGAAGGCAGGCCTAAGAGACAGGGTTCCTGAGGAACGGGGTCAGCCCTGCTTTTCACAGGCACAAACCAGGAGCTACGGCAACAAGGAAGGGAGAAGGGGGAGGTCTGAGGATGAGGCCAGACAGAGATATTGTTTTCTGGTTAGTGGAAATTAGACCAAAACATCCCAGGATATGAGGACAGGCGGCGAAGACCTATATACCCATGGGTGAGAATAGGGATTAATTGCCCCGACCTGTGCTGGGGGTAGATTTAGAGCCAGTGCTCCTGGGCCAGTGAGCATTCTATAGAGGCCTGGCCTGGCATTAATCCTTCTCAAAAGGAGAGAGAGAAAGTCTCACCCAAGGGAAAAGGTCCTAGAACAAGGCTCAGTGAAAGGCTCTATCCCCAGAGGCAGCACAGGTAGCTCCAAGTTTGAGAACACTCCCCTGAGACTATGTGTACACCATGGAAAGTCAAGCTCTGAGGTAAAGAAAGCGCACAGAGGTTGAGTAGGTACAGCTCGCCAGCACATGCTTGAAGAGGGCGCACTCTTTGGCGGGCAGCCGTAAGCAGGGCATCATGGCGATGGGGAGGCCTGCTGGAATGGTGGACACCCTGAGTCCCACAGCAGCCAGCAGATGGTGGTGGTGGTGGTGGTGGTTGGATGGCCTAGATGGTGTGGCGGAGGCAGCAGCTGAGATCAAAATAGAAGTGGCAGCAGATGTAATGGCAGGACACACGCGCGGCGGCAGTGATCTCGGGTCATGTGCGCAGAAGTGGCGTGCATCTCCATTCTTCCTTGCCAAGGCCAGCGTGAGCACAACCCATGGCAAGAGACCTCGACAATGCGGTTGGGGGCCGCCTCAGGTAGCAGAGGCATGTGGTGGGAAAGTCTATCCTCTGCGGTCGGTGGCGGGGTGGCCTGGGCGCCAAGCCATGTGGGCACGGGAAGATCATAAACCCCATCCGTGTCATCCCGGGTTTCAGCACTAATGTTAGGATTTAAATCTCAGCCCGTGCCTGGACAGAAGACACTCGATCACCATGGTTCCACGTGGAGAGGTTTAATGAGAGAAGAGTAGAAGAGAGGAAAGGCGGCTTAGCCATAGGGACATGGGGGCGGGGTGGGGGGTAATGGGGGCAAGAACGGAGAAGAACGAAGAGCAAGAGGGGTAAGAGAGAGCAGAGGGGTCAAGCAGCCCCTTTGATATGTCAGGCACAGCTGGCTGTTGCCAGGCAACTGTGGGGCGGAGCATACCTGGCTACTGCCTGGTAGCTGTGGGGATGGAGCCTAAATAGAATACCAACAACTTATGTATACTATCATACCATCTACCAATTAGGATACTTTGACTTCTGTCTTTCAAAATTATATCTTGTTGATCTTTTTCATTTGTTTTCTTGCTCTAGCTAGAACATCAAGGACTATACTGAATGGATATGGAGAGATTGGACAGCCTTGTCTTGTTCCTGAGTATAATGAAATTTATTTGAGTTTCTCTCCATTTCATCTGATATTAGCTAATATGTCTCTTGTATCCCTAACCTTTCCAAGACTTTTATCATCAACTAGTGTTGTATTTTGTTAAAGGCTAGTTCAGTATGTAATGATTTTTTTCTGTCACTTTATTCATATAGTAGATTATGTTTTTTACTTTTTTATGTTGATCCATTTCCTCATCTCTCAGGTGCTGTCTTCAGAATCATGGTTTTTGATCCCGTTTGCAAGTATTTCATTGAGTATTTTTGTATTTATGTTCATGAGGGAAATTGGATTGTAATACTCTTTTTCGTTGAGATTTTATGTGTGTTGAGTATGAGGGTTTTGGTAATATACCTTCTGTTTCTATTTTGTAAAATGCTTTGAGGAATAATGGCATTAAGTCTAAAAGATTTATGTATTATGCATACAGCATTCTGCTTGCATATACACCTGACTGCCAGAAGAGGGCACCAGATCTCGTTATAGATGGTTATGAGCCACCATGTCTGACACATGTGGTTTTGGGGAATTGAACTCAGGACCTCTGGAAAAGCAGAGGTCTTAACCTCTGAGCCATTTCTCCAGTCCTGTTTCTTGACATTTTTCATCTGCGTATTCTTTCTCTTAAGTTTGGCTCAGAGTTGCCTGTTTTGTTGATTTTTCTCAAAGAATGAATTATATGTTTCACTGATTGTTGCTTTTTGTTGTTGTATTGTTTTCTCTTTTTGGATTTGGCCCTCAGTTTGATAGTTGCTTGCTATGTCCTCCTTTAAGGTGTGCTTCCTTCTTTTTTTTTCTAGAGCTTTCTTTCAGGTGTTACATTAAGTTGCTAGTAAGACATTACCCCCCCCTTCTAACGTATGCACTTAGTGCTGTTCTGTTATCACAACTTACGTTGTGTCCCATAAGTTTGGATATATCGTGTATTCATTTTCATTGAATTCTAGAAGTGCTTAATTTCTTTATCACTGTCCGACATATTTTATACCCAGTACAAGATTGTTCAGAGTTTGTAAGCTACCTGGCATTTCTGTTGTTGGTGATGTGTAGCTTTAGTCCATGGTGGTCTGACAGGATACAGCAGGAGCATCTCAGTTTTCTGGTATATGTTGGGACTTGCACTGTGTTTGCATATGTCATTAATTTTGGGAAAAGTTCCAGAAATTGCTGAGAAGAAGGTCTGTTCTTTTGTGTTTGGATGTAATGTGCGGTAAATATCAGTTAGGTCCATTTGGCTTTGTAATGTCAGTTAGTTCAAGTTTTCTATTTAATTTGTGTCTGCAGGACCTGTCCATTGGGGAGAGTGAGATATTGAAGTCTCTCACTATAAATGCATGAGGATCCGTGTGTGATTTAATCTGCAAAGGTGTTTCTTTTACAGTCGTAGCTACTCTTATTTTGAGGGCTTAGATGTTATGAATTGAAATGCTACTTTGGTGGATTAGTTTTTTTATTAATTTATAGTGCCTCCCTCTCTGGGTTAATTTTGGTTTGAAGTCTATTTTTTTACATGTTAAAATGGCTGCATCCACTTGTTTCTTAGGTCTCATTGCTTGGAATATCTTTTTCCAACATTTTACCTTGAGGTAATGTCTATTCTTGATGTAGAACTGGGTTTCTTGTATGCAGTAGAAGGATGCATTCTGTTTTACCATCCATTCTGTTAGCTTGTTACTAGGGGAATTGAGACCACTGATATCAAGAAATAATAGTGAATGGTGACTAGTAATTCTTGTATTTTGGTGGTGGTGGTGGTGGTGGTGGTGGTGATCTGTGTGTACGTGTACTTTTGTTTTGCTGATAATGTGAACTTACTTATTTTCTGTATTTTCATGTGTATAGCCAACATCCTTCTTTTGGACTTTGTTTTGCTGTCTATAAGATTGTATTTCTGGGGAGATACTGTTTCTATATCTTATTTTTTTTGTTTATATCGATTGAAGTGTTCTAGGTTTAGTAATCGGGACTGGCTTCTTTGGTTTCATAGAATCTGTGTCCAAGCCCTCTGTCTTTAGAGTCCCCTTTAAGACTACAGGTAGAATTCTAGAACGAAGAGATACAATAAGTTACTTGTTCCACCCCCCTTTCTGTTATTCTCTCTCTGTTATATATGTTTAGTATTTTGATGATTACGAGGCAAGGGGACTTTCTCTTGTGGTCCAATCTTTTTTGTATTCTCTGTGCTTCTTGACATCTCATTTAGGTTAAAAATATTTATTTATAGTTTTGTTGAAAATATTTTGACCTTTGAGCTGGTGTCCTTCTCCATTCCTATTATTCATATTCTATTTTTATCTTCTCATAATACCCTAAAGTTCCTGACTATTTTGGGCTAGAACATTTTTGTTCATAACATTTTCTTTGAATATTGTATCCATTTTTTCCATTATATCTTAAATGTCTGATATTCTCTCTTCTATCTCCATTCTGTGGATAAACCTTGACTTCCTAGTTCTTCCTTACAGTCCTAATTTGTTCATTTCCAGGATTTCCTTAGTCTGTGTTTTCTTTATTGCTTCTATTTGCAGTTTAAGGGCTTGAACTGTTTTACTTGTTTTCTTCAACTGTTTTTTTCTTCGTTTTATCTAAGGGATCTCTTGGTTTGCTCCAATCATTTGTCTTTTCCTGACTGTCTTTAATGGATTTGTCGATTTTCTCCAATTGTTTGATTGTATTTTCCTGGATATCTTTAAGGGATTTATTCATTGCCTCCTTAAGGACTTGTATCATCTTCATATAGTTGGTTTAAGGTCTTTTCCTTGTTCTTTCAGCTATTTTGGAATTTTCAGGACCTGCTGTGATAGGATAGCTTTTGCTATTGCTAACCTATGTCCTGGGTGGTGATGATTATATGCGTATGATGGTGTCTAGGCAGCTGGGTTTGGGGTGATTATAGGTCTAGGTTCTGATTTCTGGGTTTGTCTTATTTGAATGGGAGTTTTGTTCCTGGATTTCTGTTTGCCCTCTGTGTTTTCGGAGAGTGCATTGGCTGAATTTTGCCTATTTTACTATCCTACTTGGCTGGTATGGTCAAGTGGGAATATTTGCTGGTGTTGGAGGCTTAACGAAGAGGAGACAAAGGAGATATGATCTCACCTATCCCTTCGGAGGCATAGATGAAGGAGGTAGTACCCTTGCCTCTGCTGTTCTCTTCCAGTGCTAAGGACAACTATGAAGACTCACAGAACTTATGGAATGTCTCTTTATATTGAGGAAATTTATTGTAATGACAAAGTTCGTAGTACAACTACCCTAACAATTTTAGGCTGGGAATGGGAAATCCAAGAATCTAGTAGTAGCTCAGTCCCACGAGGCTAGTTGTTTCAGGTGGTTTCTGTAGAAGAAGATTCCAACAGAGGTGCTGGCAAGTGACTGCAAGCAGGCAAGAGGAGCAAATCTTCCTTCTTCCAATGTCCTTAATGTAGGTCTCCAGCAGAAGGTGTGGCCCAGATTAAAGGTGTGTACAAACAAGCCTGGATCTGGGACTTTTGTTCAAGTCTGACCTTGAACTCAGGAATATCTCCTTGCTTCAGTCTCTTGGGATTAAAGGTGTGCGTGTACTACCTTGCCTGGGCCTAAGCTTTTCATAGCCACTAGGTTTCAAGATCTCCATGCAGAGATCCAGGTCAGAAACTTGTGTCTTCCAGCCTCAAGATCTGGATCACAGGTGAGCCCTCCAATTCTGGTTTGTAGTTCATTTCAGATACAGTCAAGTTGACAGCCAGAAAGCCATTACAGAATAGGAAGACGAGAGTGTCTGTGGTATCTACTTGAGGGGTGGACAATAGGAGAGGAAATTGCAGCACTAGGTCAGCCATGAGTATTGGGTCTACAGGCATCCTGCCTTCTCAGATACCCAACATCTTAATACTGAATCATCAGGTTCCTGGGGATCATTTATTTACTTCTATATTCATTCAGGTCTTTGTTGGTGATCTACAGTAATTTTTTTTAGTTTACGAGATAAAAACTTTTGTGTGGGCTGGACAGGTCACTCAGTAAGTATTCTTCTTGGAGTTGACCTGAATTCAGATACCAGCATTCAAGTGAGGAAGCTAATAAATCTCTGATGTGTCACCTGTACACACATGAAAAGCATTCTCTCTCATACACTCAGGATGATATTTTCTAGTTCATTCCATTTGCCTATGAATTTTATGAAGTCATTTTTTTTTGATAGCTGAGTAGTACTCCATTGCATAGATGTACCACACTCTTTGAATCCATTCCTCTGTTGAACGGCATCTGAGTTCTTTCCAGCTTCTGGTTATTATAAATAAGGTAGCTATGAACATCATAGTGGAGCATGTGTCTTTGTTGTATGTTGGAGCATCTCTCGGGTATATGAACAGGAGAGGTAGAGTTGGGTCCTCAGGTAGTGGAATGTCCAATTTTCTGGGGGAACATCCAGACTGATTTCCAGAGTGGTTGTACAAGTTTGCAATCCCACCAACAATGGAGGTTTGTTCCTCTTTCTCCATACCCTCGCCAGCATCTGCTGTCACCTGAATTTTTGATCTTAGCCATTCTGACTGGTGTGAGGTGGAATCTCAGGGTTGTTTTGATTTGCATTTCCCTGATGACTAAGGATGTTGAACATTTCTTTAGGTGCTTTTTGGTCATTTGATAATCTTCAGCTGAGAATGTTTTGTTTAGCTCTGTACCCCATTTTTTAATATGGTTATTTGGCTCTCTGGAGTCTAACTTCTTGAGTTCTTTGTATATTTTGGATATTAGCCCTCTATCAGATATAGGATTGGTAAATATCTTTTCCCAATCCGTTGGTTGCCCTTTTGTCCTAATGGCAATGTCTTTTGCCTTACAGAAGCTTTGCAGTTTTATGAGGTCCCATTTGTCGATTCTTGATCTTAGAGCATAAGCCATTGGTGTTTCGTTCAGGAAATTTTCCCCAGTGCCCATATGTTCGAGACTCTTCCCCACTTTTATTTATTAGTTTGAGTGTATCTGGTTTGATGTGGAGGTCCTTGATCCACTTGGACATAAGCTTTGTACAGGGTGATAAAAATGGATTGATTTGCATTCTTCTACATGCGGACCTCCAGTTGAACCAGCACCATTTGTTGAAAATGCTATCTTTCTTCCATTGGATGGTTTTAACTCCTTTGTGAAAGATCAAGTGCCCATAGGTGTGTGGGTTCATTTCTGGGTCTTCAATTCTGTTCCACTGATCTATCTGCCTATCTCTGTACCAATACCATACAGTTTTTATGACTATTACTCTGTAATACTGCTTGAAGTCAGGGATGGTGATTCCCCAGAAGTTCTTTTATTGTTGAGTATATTTTTTAACTATCCTGGGTTTTCTGTTATTCCAAATGAATTTACAAATTGCTCTTTCTATCTCTATAAACAATTGAGTAGGAATTTTGATGGGGATTGCATTGAATCTGTAGATTGCTTTTGGCAAAATGGCCATTTCCACTATATTAATCCTGCCAATCCATGAGCATGGGAGATCTTTCCATCTTCTGAGATCTTCCTCAGTTTCTTCAGAGACTTGAAGTTCTTGTCATACAGACCTTTCACTTGCTTGGTTAAAGTCACACCAAGATATTTTATATTATTTGTGACTATTGTGAAGGGTGTCATTTCCCTAATTTCTTTCTCAACCTGTTTATCCTTTGAGTAGAGGAAGGCTATTGATTTGTTTCACTTAATATTATACCCAGACATTTTGCTGAAGTTGTTAATCAGGTTAAGTAGTTTTCTGGTGGAACTTTTGGGGTCACTTAAGTACACTATCATATCATCTGCAAATAGTGATATTTTTATTTCTTCCCTTCCAATTTTTATCCCTTTGACATCCTTTCATTGTCTGATTGCTCTGGCTAGGACTTCGAATACTATATTGAATAAGTAGGGAGAGAGTGGGCAGCCTTGTCTAGTCCCTGATTTTAGTGGGATTGCTTCAGGTTTCTCTCCATTTAGTTTGATGTTAGCTACTGGTTTGCTGTATATTGCTTTTACTATGTTTATATATGGGCTTTGTATTCCTGCTCTTTCCAGGACTTTTATCTTGAAGGGGTGAATTTTGTCAAATGCTTTCTCAGCATCTAATGAAATGACCAGGTGGTTCTTATCTTTGAGTTTGTTACATTGATGGATTTTCATATATTAAACTATTCCTGTATCCCTCAGATGAAGCCTGTTGGATCATGATTGATGATTGTTTTGATGTGTTCTTGGATTCGGTTTGCAAGAATTTTATTGAGTATTTTTGTGTCAATATTCATAAAGGAAATTGGTCTGAAAGTTCTCTTTCTTTGTTGGGTCTTTGTGTGGTTTCAGTATAAGAGTAATTATGTTCCAGGGACTAAGCCACTACCTAAAGACTATACATGGACTGACCCTGACTCTGACCTCATAGGTAGCAATGAATATCCTAGTAAGAGCACCAGTGGAAGGGAAGCCCTGGGTCTGCTAATACTGAACCCCAGTGAACTAGACTGTTCTTGGGAGGGCGGCAATGGGGGAGGGTCGGGAGGAACACCCATAAGGAAGGGGAGGGGGAGGGGATGTTTGCCCGGAAACAGGGAAAGGGAATAACACTCGAAATGTATATAAGAAATATTCAAGTTAATAAAAAAAATAGAAAAAAAAAAAGTAATTATGGCTTCATAGAAGGAATTTGGTAGTGCTCCCTGTGTTTGTATTTTGTGGAATAGTTTGACAGTATTGTATGAGCTCGTCTCTGAAGTTCTGATAGAATTCTGCTCTAAACCCATCTGGTCCTGGGCTCTTTTTGGTTGGGAGACTTTTTTTTTCATCTTTATTAACTCGAGTATTTCTTATTTACATTTCGATCGTTATTCCCCTTCCCGGTTTAGGGCCAACATCCCCCTAACCCCTCGCCCTCCCCTTCTCTATGGGTGTTCCCCTCCCTATCCTCCTCCCATTACCGCCCTCCCCCCAACAATCATGTTCACTGGGGGTTCAGTCTTGGCAGGACCAAGGGCTTGGTTGGGAGACTTTAAATAACTGCCTCTATTTCTTTAGGAGTTATAGGGTTGTTCAGATGGTTTATTTGTTCCTGATTTAACTTTGGTACCTGGTATCTGTCTAGAGAATTGTCCATTTCCTCCAGATTTTCCAGTTTTGTTGAATATAGGCTTTTGTAGTAGGATCTGATGATTTTTCTAATTTCTTCAGATTCTGTTGTTATGTCTCCCTTTTCATTTCTGATTTTGTTAATTTGGATACACTCTCTGTGACCTTTGGTTAGTCTGGATAAGGGTTTATTTACCTTGCTGATTTTCTGCAAGAACCAGCTTTTGGTTCTGTTGATTCTTTTCAATTCTACTTGGTTGATTTTAGCCCTGAATTTGATTATTTCCTGCCTTCTACTCCTCTTGGGTTTATTCATTTCTTTTTGTTCTAAAGCTTTTAGGTGTGCTGTCAAACTACTGACATAGGCTCTCTCTTGTTTCTTTTTGCAGGCACTCAGAGCTATGAGTTTTCCTCTTAGCACCGCTTTCATTGTGTCCTATACGTTTGGGAATGTTGTATCTTCATTTTCATTAAATTCTATGAAGTCTTTAATTTCTTTCTTTATTTCTTCCTTGACCAAGTTGTCATTGAGTAGAGCATTGTTCAACTTCCATGTATACATGGGCTTTCTGTCATCATTGTTGTTATTGAAGCCCAGTCTTAGTGTGTGGTGATCTGGTAGGATGCATGGCATTGTCTCTAACTTCTTGTATCTGTTGAAGCCTGTTTTGTGACCGATTATATGGTCAATTTTGGAGAAGGTTCCATGAGGTGCTGAGAAGGATGTATATCCTTTTGATTTAGGATTGAATGTTCTATAAATATCTGTTAAATCCATTTGGTTCATAACTTCTGCTAGTTTCTCTATGTCTCTGTTTAATTTCTGTTCCCATGATCTGTCCATTGGTGAGAGTGGGGTGTTGAACTCTCCTACTATTATTGTGTAAGGTGCAGTGTGTGTTTTGAGCTTTAGTAAGGTTTCTTTTAGGAATGTAGGCGCTCTTGCATCTGGAGCATAGATATTTAGAATTGAGAGTTCATCTTGGTGGATTTTTCCTCTCTAACGGCTTCTACTTGTTTACTTGTGTTTTCCTGCATTTCTTTAAGGGAGTTCTTTATGTTTTTCTCCATCATTATCAAAAAATGTGATTTTAAATCTAAATCTTGCTTTTCTGGTGTGTTTGGATATCCTGTATTTTCTTTGGTGGGAGAACTGGGCTCTGATGATGCCAAGTAGTCTTGGTTTCTGTTGCTTAGGTTCCTGCACTTGCCTCTAGCCATTGGGTTGTCTCTGGTGTTTGCTTGTCTTGCTGTTTCTGAGAGTGAGTTGACCCTGCTGTAGGCCTCTGTGTCAGCACTCCTGTAGAACTGTTTTCCTCTTTTCTTTCAGCCTTTTCTGAGAACAGGTGTTCTGCTCTCAGGTGTGTATGCACTCCTGGTCTTTCAGCTCTAGGCGCCGGCAGGAGTCAAAGGGTCCTGCCCCTGATTGCTCCTAGGTCCTTGCACCCAAAGGGCACAGTTGGCAGTAGGCGATTCCCTCTTGGGTCTGGACTGTGGACAGAGGGTAGTCTCCTGATTTCTCAGGAGTGTCCACACTACTGAGGGTCCCGCTCTCTCCCCCACAGGATTTGGGTGCAGGGAGCTGTTTGGCCAGTTCAGTTTGGTCCTGGCTGCAGACCAGAACCGTGGGCACTGGTGGCTCGCTGTTCCTATATTCCTGTGTCCAGAGGCACTGTGCAGTTTCCCCTTGGTCTGGGGATGTTTGTAGAGGTGTGCAGAAGTGGCAGTCTGTCCTGCGGTCTCAGGATGTCTGCACTCCTGGGTGTTCAGCTCTCTTCCCCACGGGATTTGGGTGCATTTAGTTTTTAAAAGTCTGCATTTCCTCACTCTGCTGCAGACTGTCATCCAATCATCACCAATCATAGGAAACAAAAAGGTTTCTAAGTGATCCTAACAGACACCTTTTTCTTTATCATCAGAGAATGAGATACTTTCACTATTCAAAACTATTTTGTTCAGTTTTGAAACATTAGATTTCTTTAAGGAAGTCTCTTTAATCTGAATAACAGTCTACTCACAGTACATTATCTATTATTGGTAAAGGAAAGAATCAGAGTACACAGGACAAGTGCTGGCCAGTGATTTCTTTGCTTTTGATTTTGACTATAATTCTGTGGGGTTTTTCTTTAAAGGACTATTATAATTATAGGCCTATCTTTGTGTCTCCTTTTGTCAGTGATATTTTCCACCCTCATTTCATTATGTTATGCTATTTTACTAACTATAATTTCTCTGAAAATGATAGACCTTTACCTAGTTTTGTACTTTGGAATTTTGCTATATTATGTTATTCCTTGAGTTTTTGTTGCTTTGGGGATTTTTTAAAAGACATTTATTTATTTCATATATGTACACAGTAGCTGTCTTCAGACACACCAGAAGAGGCATCAGATCTCATTTCAGGTGGTTGTGAGCCGCCATGTGGCAGACTTGCCTTGATTGTTAAAAGAGACTGGACATTTGAACAGGTACAAGTTGCAAAATATGGGAATCACTAAAGTTAGACTACAAGCATTTTCATCATGGAATGGCCATGAACTCATAGTGACCAGAGTCCAAATGCAGTCAATTGAATGAAAATTCTCCCTCTCTGGGATGATGTCTTTGAACACTTGTCTGTCATCAGTGACATTTAGCAGGGAGCTTATTGAAGCTTATGTAGGAGGAGCCCTTCTAGATGAAATTAGCCATTGAGGTTAGGATTTTAGTGTCCATAGACACAGCCCATTTCCTATTCTTTGTGTCTACTGTTTTGTGGTTGAAATTGATTCTTCAGCATCTTTCTTGTGCTATCATGCTGTCACTATTATAGACTTAACTCCTAAATCAAATATGTCATGTAGAAGCAATTCCTATTCAGTTCTACATGATTTTGCTATCCTAATGTCTTTATAGTTTTAATTTTGTTGTTTTTATTTTTGAAGACTAGGTTTCTCTGTGTAGAACTGGATGCCCTAAAAGTATGCGTGTGGACTAGAAAGGCCTTGAATTTACAGATCCATCTGTCTGGCTCTTTTGGCCTGGGATTATATATGTGTCAACATGCCTTGCTTTTCTGGTTTTATATGATTGGCCCATGAGTTTGGAATGTATGTTTTTGTACATGCCAAGCATATGATGTTATTCTGTGCTTCACCCACATCTTGAATTATGAAATTTAGCAGTGTTATTCTTTTTCCCAAAATAGCATGTATTCACAACATTAATTCTGACTGATCCCTCTGATTCATTTGATTGTAAGAGTGTAACATTCTTCCTACGTGGTGTGCTTGTTTTGAAATTTTAGAATGATTATGACTGTTTTGCATGTACGCATGCATATGAACTTCTGTGTGCTTGGTCCTTACTATAAGCAAAAGATGGTCTTGGAACTCCTAAACTTGGGGTAATAAGTGAATAGTTCTGAGCTTCCATGGTAAGTCCTGGCAATTGAGTCCCATATCTAAGACCAACAAGAGATATTGTTACTGAGTCATCCCTCCTGCCCTATGTTGTTTATTTAAGATCAACTTTTACATTGTTAATATTTTCATTTGTTCATTATAACTAAACATCTCTTGCCTTTGAGAAAGGTCCTATTAATGTGACAACTTAAACTGGGGAATTTCAGGTACCTGTAATATGAATACAGAATGAGTATGAAGATTTAATTCTTTCCAAGAGGTTTAGAAAAAACCTCTGACTTTTTCTATCATTCTTGTTTGTTTGATTGGTTTTTGCAAAAGAGACGGGGTCTTAATAGGTACCTCTGGCTGTCCTGGAACTTGGTTAATAGACCAATCTGGTATTGACAATGAGATACACTTGCCCCTGCCTGGTGAGTGCTTAAAGACATGAGCTAATATACCCAGAATGATCATTGTTTTTTCTGGTTAGTAATTGTTCATACAATTTCTCTGATGTATACTCAATACTGTTCACCTGTTTGCTTCTGTCTTTCTCTCTCTCTCTTTCCCTCTCTCTCTCTCTCTCTCTTTCTCTCTCAAGTGTCATTTCTTTTACTAGGCTATATACTGTTAAAGGGCATAGCAATGGCAGGTGAACCTCATAATTTGGTTTTCTTTTAAAATGATTTCATGGTTATAGCAGGATTTCTTCGTCATGGGCCAAGTGTGGGAATCATCAGAATCATATGAATATATTGTCAATGGAATATTCATTACAGTGTTATCACTATCACGCTTTGTGTTGTACACTCATATGGGATATTTTAGGATGCACTGACCTATGATGATGTATACATAAACTTCACTCGGGAAGAGTGGTCCATGCTGGATTCATCTCAGAAGAGACTTTACAAAGATGTGATGGTGGAGACCTACAGGAACCTCACTGCTATAGGTAAAACTGAGTTTTCCTTTAAGTTTTAAATTAAGGGGTCACCTGTTTCTTGGTTATTGATGCTCTTCTGTAATTTTGAATGAGAATGCAGTGAATAAAGCAGACATGGTTCTCAGATTCACTGAAAATAATAGCTTAAATTTTGCCTAATTTCCAATAATATATCATACACTTTCTGGTACTATATTTTAGGATACAATTGGGAAGACCATAAAATTGAAGAACATTGTCAAAGTGATAAAACATGTGGAAGGTAATTGTTCTGTGAAACCTGATACAAATATGCTTATGAATAAAATTTAATGTGTTCTGGAAGTTTTAAAGATCAGCAGCAGTGTAAATAAGCACAGCTTTAACTGTGCTGATGATTATTAAATTCTAATAAAGTCCGGTCCTTGATGTCAGGTAGCTGATTTGTGCTTGCAAGGCATTCCTCAATGACAGTATTTCTTAACACATATAATTATTTGAATCATATCACCATTAGAGCTACCCTGTAGAACTGCCATGTCCTGTACTTTCATACCACTCAGAGATTGCAAAGTGTATGCGCACTGAGCAGGTGATGTGTAAATATCCACAACCTTGCCATAAGCAAATAGTCCACAGCAAAGCTGCTGTTACTCACACACTTGTCTTAAATTTGCTAAGTTTAGAGCGAGGGGAAGTTTATGAGAGTTAAGAATGTTGCTGTGGAGGAACCCTAATCCCCATACTTCATGTCTACAAGGAACAAAAGTCAAGCTGTGTGAAGGCAAGGTGGAAACCTTTTATTTGTTATTCTTTTAATAGGTATACCATATGTCACACTGGAGACAGGCCATATGAGCATATGGATAATGAAAGAAGCAGAACATCTCTCTTTTCTAGAACAACTAGATAATATATGGTAGTCTCCACTTTGAGGAGACTTCCTGAAAGTAATAAAAGTTTGTAATCACTTAGGTTTTCATTTGGAATACAACCACACACGTACTGCAGAAAATCACCATGAACATTAGGAATGTGGAAATTCTGTTTGTCCTTCACCTTTCAAATACAGGATGACTCACAGTGTAAGAAAACTTATGAATGTAATTAGAGTAGTAAATCAGAGAATTCTTGCAGTTTTCTTCAAATCTGTGAAAATCTTCATGTAGAAAAGTCTGGGATAAGTGTGAGTCATGTAATAAATGCCCTGACCATCATGGGGGTCTCTAGTAATGCAAAACAACCCACAGTGAAAGACTGGAAACAGTGGGATAAAAGCTTAAGATCTAATTCTTCCTTACAGTTAGACCAGATTGTAAAATTAGTTCAAACAGATAAAAAAGATCTATCAGTGTAATGAATGTGATAAAATTTTTACATGTTCTAATTATCATTGCAGGCGTGAAAAAAGCCATGCCTCAGAGAAACCATATGAACATACTCAGTGTGATAAAGCCTTCCGTCATCACAGTCATCGTCAAAAGCATGAAAGAACTCATACTGGAGAGAAACCTTCTGAAGGCTTTCAACATAGTGAAGCCCTTGCAAGTCTCCAAATACATAAAATAACATTTTCTAGAGAGAAACCCTACAAATGTAATCAGTGTGATAAAGCCTTTGCCCAACACTATTATCTTCGAATACATGAAAAAACACATACTGGAGAGAAACGTTATAAATGCGATCAATGTGGTAAAGCCTTTGCATATCATTGTACTTTGCGTTTGCATAAAAGAACACATACTGGAGAGAAACCTTATGAATGTGATCAATGTGGTAAAGCCTTCGCCCATAACAGTTATCTTCAAATACATAAGGTAACACATACTGGAGAGAAGCCCTACAAGTGTAATCAATGTGATAAAGCCTATTCACAACAGAGTCATCTCGTACTACATAAAAGAACACATACTGGAGAGAAACCGTATAAATGTAATCAGTGCGGTAAATCATTTGTATCACTCAATCATCTTCAAACTCATGAAAGAATTCATACTGGAGAGAAACCTTACAAGTGTAATCAATGCGGTAAAGCCTTTTCACAACACCCTAGTCTCCAAACGCATATAAGAACACATACTGGAGAGAAACCCTACAAATGTGATCAATGTGATAAAGCCTTTACACAAAGCAGTAGTCTCCTGATGCATAGAAGAATACATACGGGAGAGAAACCTTATGAATGTCGTCAATGTGGTAAAGCCTTTACACGGAACAGTACTCTCCAAAACCATAAAAGGCATCATACTGGAGAGAAGCCCTATGAATGTGATGAATGTGGTGGAGTCTTTGCATATAACAGTGGTCTCCAAAAACATAAAAAGAGTCATCTGGGAGTGAAACCCTGACAAGGTATTTAACATGATAAAGCCTCTTCACATTTCTGTAGTCTTCATCATCAGGAAAGGATTTATCCTGCTGAGAAACCATATGAATGGAAGAAATGTGATAAAGCTTTTGCATATCACAGTAGAAAAAAACAGAGATTAGAAATTGTTATTAGAAGTGTTACCAGAGTGGTGAGGGGACTCAATTAGCCAGAGCCAGGCTGATTCCATGACAGGATACAATCTGGCAGTTTGGCAGAGTGAGCTAAGTTTGTTTGCCAGAACTGGCAAAGTGCAAAACAAGTCAATTTCAGGAAAAACCACCCCTTACGGGCAGCCAATAATGAACTGAGGAAGCTGCTTACCACTTAACTTGAGCCAAGTATAATTAATTAGCAAAAGTCTCCCAAATCCCCCAGAGCCTTAGCTAATCAAAAGGCACCATAGAGCCTCAAGATAGAGCCAACCAATCAAGGGAAAGAAAAGTAAAAGTCACCCACTCCTACCCTAACAGTTTTTAAATTGACCCTGAAAAGTCTACACCTCTGTCTTCTATCCTGGTAAATTTTAGACCCCTGCCTGCATGTTCTCTGCATAATAAATGCTTTTGCCGTCGAATACTTTTTGAGTCTGAGGAGTCACTCTTCATGAATCATGGAATCTTACGGTGATAAAGCCTTTTCACAGTACAGTTATGTCTGAATACATCAAATAAACAGACTGGAGAGAAACCCTATGAATGTAATCAGTGTGGTGAAGCCTTTGCACAAGATGATCATCTTTGAATACATTAAAAAAAAAACATACCATAATGAAATTCTATGAACATAGTCAATGTGGTAAAGCTTTTGCATATCATAATCAACTTCAAAGCCATGAAAGAATTCATACTGGAGAGAAATGCAATGAACATATTAAATATGGTAAAGTATTTGCACATCCAAGTTATGACTGAATACGGAAAACACATCCTGGAGAGTAAACTTAGGAATGTATCCAGCATGGCAAAGCCTTTGCATATCACAGTCATCTTCAAATATAAAGAACATACTGGAGAGAAACCCTACAAATATAACCAATGTGAGAAAGCCTTTAAACATCACAGTCATCTTCAAAGGCATGAAAAAAATTATGCTGGAGAGAAACCCTGTGAATGTCTCTAATATGTTGAACCCTTTGCCCATTTTTGTAATCAGCATGACATTATTCTCTGGAGAGAAATCCTATGAATGCAAGCAATGTGGTGTTACTACACATAATAGTTATCAATGAATGCAAGACATATACTGTAGAGAAATCTTATAAATTGACTTGCTGTGGTGAAAGCTTTGCACATCACAGTAGTCTTCTATTACATAAAAGGACACATTCTGGAGAGAAACCCTACGAATGTAATCAATTTTATAAAGCCTTTGCATGTAGCAGCAGTTTTTCAAGAAAAAATCGTACTGCAGAGAATGCCTATAAATGTACTAAATTCTACATTTCGGTGTAGTCTTTATACAAGAGTTAAGGATGTTAGTCCTTGAATCTTTTTGGAGCTGGAATTATGGCCTTCATCAAAAATCTGATCCTTGGTCCTGGTAATGAACTTGTCTTAAATGTTTGGCCATGGTCCCAGCCCTGTAAATATTGAAGCCTTTATCAATCATCTTGATGTCAGGTAATTAAAAAAAACTCATACAAGAGAAAAATGCTATTCCTACAAACAATTTGGTAAAGATTTTGACATCACATTCAATCACCAGAAAATTTATTGCTGTACGTCTTTTTCTTAGCCTTGAAGCAAGTAAATAATTCACCATGCTCCCAAAAGTCTGATGGTTCATAGCTCTGCATGTGGTTTATACTTTGACACTTTTGAAGTTGTTGAAGTGTTCTGTGTGACAAAGCTTATTTGGTGGTCCTTATATTGCTTCTGTGGCTATAGGTGTCTTCTATTGTGCTTTTACTTGGTGGCAGATGTCTTTTGGCTTCAATGTATATAATAAAATGTCTCTCAACTAAGTGGTCCATTTTTTATTTAAATACTGGACAGCATGTAATTATACATTTCAAGGAAGGGTATCTGTGAATCAGTGAGGGGTCCTTGTTCCTGGTTTTGTTTGTCGTATTCACAACCCTTGAGGTGCTGTTTGCTATCCAGTCTGGCTGTAGTGTCAGTAATTAGTTAAGGCTATTTAGAACTCTTCCCCCCCCCCCCGGAGCTGGGGACTGAACCCAGGGCCTTGCGCTTGCTAGGCAAGCGCTCTACCCCTGAGCTAAATCCCCAACCCCTTATTTAGAACTCTTGATTATAATGTGTCACCCTCCTGAGTACAAGTCTAAGAAGATTTACCCGCACTGTATCCTGTTTTGTCATTAGGGTTTAACAAGATTAGTATTGAAATGCTTAACAAATCCAATCACAACCACAATGAAGGGGCCAATTGCTCTGAATGAACCATTGTTATCTAAGACACAAAGTAACAAAAACTGAAAGTCTCATATAATGGTGGTACAAATACAAACTAGCACAGCTAATATGAATTACAGTAAGATGCATCCTCAACAAATTAAACATTGCACTACTGTACAATGCTGCTATTACGCTGTTGGCGCAGTAGCTAGGAAAAGTAACTACTATGCCCAAACATCTGCAGCTCTCTGTGTATTGCATTGTCCATGAAAGCTAACATGTCAAGGTAAGTGTCCATCTACAGAGACCAGTGAAGAACATGTGGGAAGTAGACTAAGTGAACGACAGTTCTTACACTGACATGGACACATTTGGAGGTGGGCATTATTAGTATGTGGAGGCATAGTGATGCTCTTTGCTCTTTATCTTATTAGGTATACATATCTGTAGACTTGATTAGTGCACCGAAAGAGTGGTGAAAGCACATCCTGCTGTGCTTCAGATGCTAAAAGAAATCATCTCAGGCTTGCTCTACTCCTTAAGCTCAAGTTGTGAGCTTGAATGTAGTCATTGTTGTAAAGGTATAGGCTTGCATCTGTTTTGGTTTGGTTTGGTTTTGAAGATAGGATTAATACAAAATGCCCTTTTCCTGTTGTAGATTTGTGTTCATATGGCTGTTTGTTCAATGTATAGATAGAGGAGTTTAAACTGGTACATTTCCCAATAGTGGACAGAGCATCCCTTTGATGAGTCAGGTGTGGTAATAGTTTGTAATTATTTTATATGCTGGGTGTTTTTTAGTGTTTTATACCCATAATCATTGGGGATTATGTTGTGAGAATTTCTGGGAGGACATGGCACACATGAGAGTACATAGCCTAGATTGGAAACCCATGACGAAGCACAATAACAATTACCACAAAATCCAGCTCGGTGAACCAGTACATTTCTTAGGGTTGTTTACAGGAATGGGGTTAAGAGGTTACTTACAAAAACAAAGACCACTCAAAAGTATCTGCATCACTGAAAATTCCACTCTGACAAGATTGCAACCTTGGAGTGCTCTACTCAACTTGAAGGGAGCTCAAGTCTAAGATTAACTCAGGAGCTCAGATGACCAGAATTTCCTACTACATAAAGTGCCTGGTATTTCTATAAAGAGGAAGGTTCTTTAAGAATTTTGCAAGTTTCAGCATTACCTAACATGACTTGGGTCACTGAGTTTCATGAGCTTCCCCCTCCCTTCTGAGGAAGGGTGTTTTAATTGATTTTCAATGTTCCACCCATTCCTGTGGTTCTTACATTCTGCCTGTTCTAACATGAAGTTCCCTACACCTTGGTGTAGGTGGTGTAGCCATCCATCTATGGCTAAGCACTGAGCTCCTATGTCACTTGATCTCAGAAACTCAATAGTTGTGTGTCTCTATGATACACCATTGCAAAAGAAAGCGTCTTTCCCTGATAGATTGCAGCTAACAGCAATTCTTATAATACTGAAATAAGCACAAATGTTTTAAGGGCAATTTGACTAGCAAACCACTTCTGTTTAACAATAGCGGTTGCTTGGCCAGTGGGACCTTTTGCATTCCTAGTCAGGTTTCTGTCCTCCTGTACAGAAACCTGTTGGTTGTGCCCACAATCGTGCACAGCAGGCACATTCTGACTGCCACAGGGCTGACAGCTGTGACAGTCTTACTTCCCGAAGCCCCCAAAACCCTCCCATCTTTATGAGATCTATCCATTACAGAGTGGACTTAAAGCAGTCAGCTTTATCTCTCCATGTCCTACAACCAAAGTTTGTGGTGTCTCGTTCTGTGATGCCACCAATACCAGTGGCTTATGGTTTGTGGGGCCTGTGGCATCCCTGACTAACAGTTGGTAAGGAAGTAACCCACCATTGACACTGGGATTCTCTTTTAATAATTTTATGGCCTTCAGTGTGCCCTTGCCTACCCATGAAGGTAAAGAGGTGAACTTTACCTACTGCTTTAATAACCCATTCTCTTTTTCAGTCACCCCAGTCCCAATAGTGTGTATGGTAGGTGGAAGTAATTATTGTACCTGTTGCCTTCAACTGACTCCTGCAAATCAGTATTTGCAAGCTGAAGACCATGGGCACTTATCAGTTCCTGGTTTATGCCCATATGAAAGGCTGGGGTGGGTGACAACCTTTTTAGTGGTTTTACCTATTGTTTGCTTTTATAAAAACACTCATGAGAGAACTGTTACACAAGTGAGGGTATGTTTGCTTCTCTTGATGACCAGGCAATAGCTCTACATAGTTGTGGTTTTAATATGCTTGGCCCAGGGAACGGCACTATTAGGAGGTGCGGCCTTGTTGGAGTTGATGTGGCCTTGGAGAAAATGTGTCACTGTGCAGGGAGCTTTGAGACCCTCTTCCTAGCTGCCTGAGGATGCTGAGTCTTCTGACTGCCTTCCGAACAAGATGTAGAACTCAGATTCTACTCCAGCACCAGGCCTGCCTGGATGCTGCCATGCTTCCTGCTATGATGATGATGGACTGAACCTCTGAAGCTGTAAGCCAGCCTCAATTAAATGTCCTTTATAAGAGTTGCCTTGTGTCATGGTGTCGCTTCACAGGAATAGAAACTCTAAGAAAATAGTCTATTTTCTAATCCTTTATGGAACAAGTTAATTGAAGTTCAATTTAATTTAAAGTTCATTTATTTATTTGTAAACATTTTGAAAGATGTAATTTATTTTTTAACTACTTGTATGTGCGTGTATATGAATATGAGTATAGGTTCTTATGGAGGCCAAACAAGTTGGGTCTCTCTTGAGCTCAAGTTATAGGTTGTGAGCCAACAGACATGGGTGTTAGCAATTAAACTTGAATCTTCTACATACATAGTATGCACTACTAATTTCTAAGACATTTTTCCTACCCATTATTTATTTCTGATGATTCGTATGTGTGTGGGCATTTATGTACAGGGTGCCTAAGGAGGCCATGGGTTGGTCAGATCCCGGGAACTGGAATTACAGGTGATCATGAACTGCTGGACATGAGTACTAGGAACTTGAGTTTTTCACAGAACTTGCTTGTAACTGCTGAACCATATCCCCTTTTCTCTGAGCAAGTTAGATTAAAGTGCTTGTCAATTCTGTTTGTCATCCCCTTTGTAGCTTACTCTACAAGGACCTTAGCTTTCTCAAGCTTCTTTTCAGTCACAATTTCACATGTCCCTCCCCACTATCAAGTTATTTTCTTTTTTCTTTTTTTTTTTTTTTTCGGAGCTGGGGACCGAACCCAGGGCCTTGCGCTTGCTAGGCAAGAGCTCTACCACTGAGCTAAATCCCCAACCCCCACTATCAAGTTATAACAGAGGATGAACAACTTAAGAGTATGAAAATCAATCAATGTCCCAAGACTGTCTGTAGCTCTTTCATAGTTAGAGGCACAGGATGTTGCAGGATTTCTTCAGTAAGTGTTTTAGCTATCAAATATGTCTTGTTAGAAACATAATACTCCCAAAAGCTTACACTGGTGCTTGACCCTTGCACTCTGTGCAGACTGTTCTCTGATGTTCCTTCCTTTACATTCACATGTGTGTCTTTTAGATGCTTTTCTAAGTATGTTAAGTACTCCGATGTTGCCATTATTACATCCATGCAACAAAGCCAACTTAGAGATGTCTGAGAACGTAAGAGCAAGTTCCAGAGCCACCATTTCATGACAGATAGTAGAATTATGATGACAACCTTGGGGGAGTACTGTGAATGTCTGCCCTCCACCATTTCAAGTGAATTCAAATTGGTTTTGACTTCCAGCAGCTTAAAGAATTGTTGAAATGCACTGTTGGCCAGCAAGATGGCTCCTTGGATAAAGTGCTTGCTGCTAAGCCTGAGGAACCTGAGAACCCATATAATGAATGGGAGAACTGACTCACCTCATACCTGTTCCATGGTAGAGTAGGCACCTCACTCCCCATCATACACCTCGCTCACACATCATAAACAAGTGGGTTTTTTAATGCATTAGCAAGGATTAATATAGAATGAGTCTGTTATCTGGCTTCATCATCCTACAGCACCTCCATGGGACTTGTGTGTATTTCCCTACCTCGAGATGCCTCGAGCTTCGTGGTTTAGCATAGGTCCAAGGGAGATAAATGGCCTTTTTTTTTTTTTTTTTTTTTTTCAGGTCTCAGGCTACACTCCACTTGGGTCTGGCTATTGGTCTGAATGGCACCTATAGCTGTAGTCATCCTTCTTGCTTCTTTGAAAGCCCCAGGCCAGGCAGTTCCTACTTCTATCTTACTGTTTTACCAAAAAAAAAAAAAAATGTATAGTTTACTCTTGGATTATTGCCCACCCTTAGTGCGAGCTTGGCTCTTTTTTTTTTTTTTTAACTTGAGTATTTCTTTTATACTTTTCGAGTTTTATTCCCTTTCCTGGTTTCCGGGCAAACATCCCCCTAATCCCTCCCCTCCCCTTCTTTATGGGTGTTCCCCTCCACTTCCTCCCCCCCCCATTACTGCCCTCCCCCCAACAATCACATTCACTGGGGGTTCAGTCTTGGCAGGACCAAGGGCTTCCCCTTCCACTGGTGCTCTTACTAGGATATTCATTGCTACCTATGAGGTCAGAGTCCAGGGTCAGTCCATGTATAGTCTTTAGGTAGTGGCTTAGTCCCTGGAAGCTCTAGTTGCTTGGCATTGTTGTACATATGGGGTCTCGAGCCCCTTCAGAGCTTGGCTCTTTTCATTTGTATTGTTTCCTCTGCATATCCATCAACTGCTGACCATTGCTCTGGTGTACTTGGGGGTTTCCATGGATGACAAAACATTTGACTTTAGTATTGACCAAAGCTTGATGTTTTGTACATTAAAAAGGAATCATTTAGTCCATGATTTGGCATGAGGCCTCAAGGTGCCATGTATGGTCCTCATTCCCAGGCAATTTTGGCTCTCCTCTCAGAGGAGAGGGAGACATCTTCCTCCACAGCAGATGGTTCATTGGGGAGTCTCTGCCCCTCCCTGCCTTCCATTCCCTCTGCTGAGGTGTTGGTCAGACTTAAAAGCCTTCCGAAAACTCACAAGCCCAGCATTTGACTTTCTGTCAACTGTCTTCCTCCTACAAACTCCATCTGGACCCAAATCTTGCCACATTTGTTTTTAGTAACGTGAAGTAAGCAGGGTCCATTGTGGATTTTCCTCTTTCCTCATTTCTTCCCTGACTCTTCAGCACCTTCTGAACTGACTCGTATGCCAATCTAGATCTTTCAAATCTGTGAAAGCAATTCCTATCTCACAAAGATCTCAGCTTTCCAACCTTATGGAACTCACCAAATCCACTGGGGTAGCACACCAGTTCTGTAGTCCTTGGTGAATTAACTTCTTTTAAAACTTTCCTTCCAATGCAGTTTTATCTCCCTCAGTGATCTCAGCACCAAACAGCTCTTGTCACCTTTACTTCATTTTCTCCCCCTTTGCTATCCAACTCTTCCCATTGTGTGGGGTTCTGCTGTGAAGTCAAACCTCCTTCAGTGGATATGTATTTTGGTGTCCTTTCTTTTTCTCCTGGGGCACTAAACAGTCAAATGTTCCCAGTCAAATGCCTATATAGTAAAAGGCTCATTCTTTCTTAGTCTACCTGGCTTCTTTTAAAATAAAGTTTCTGGACTAAGATCTTTTTTTTTCTTCAGCCCATATGTTGAACTGTACAATTGTAGTTGAAAACAATTAGTCAGGCAGTGGTGGTGCATGCCTTTAATCTCAATCCTTGGAAGGCAAAGGCAAGTGGTTCCCTGAGTTCAGGGCCAGCCTGAACTATAGAGTTGAGTTCCAGGGCAGCCAGGACATCACAGAGAAACCCTGTCTCGAAAATAAAACTGGAAACAAAAACAAAATTATTAATTGAAGTCTTTGGGGTTAAAAGATTCAGGCAGTTATGACTATTCTCTCTTGCTCAGTTCATTCTAAATATATCTTTCCAATCTTTTCTTACTCATGTTTCTTAAATTTAATTCTTCATAAAAATATTTTATTACTCCATATGTATGGGTGTTTTGCCTTGATGCATATATTTATATCACATCTATGTAGTACTTGAGGCTGTAAGAGGACATTAGATCCCTTGGACTGGAGTCCCATCCAATTGTGAACCACCTTGTCAGTACTGGGAAATGAAGCAGAGTCCTTAAAAGAACAGCCACTGTTCTTAACAGCCATCTCTCCAGACCCTTAAGTTTTCCTAAAAATCTTCACTTTGGGTATTTATTAGACATGTTAATGCTACTTGAAAATAATATTCCAGTCTCTAAAGAATGCCAATATAAACCCTCTAATTAAACTTTCCCATTCATGGGTCAAAGCATATTTCTGAATTGGAACTGTTTTTATCAATGGACCTACTTTGTCTGTCATAATTTGTTACCTCCCACTTACAGAGCACTGCCTCACAAAACCTGAGTTAATCTTCAACTTGGAGCATGGATTTGGGCCGTGAAGTGTAGCAGAAGCTTTTATCCAGAGCCTGCCAGATCAGTGCATGCAAACTGAGCAAAGGAGGTCAACAAGAAGATAGGTCATCATGTTGGTAGTGTGGTGATCTCCCCCCCCCAACAAAAAAACCTTATTTGATTCCCATCCAGATACCAACTAGCTTTGATTTTTATAATTTTGACAAAATGGGTTGACTATTTCCTTGATAATTTTTTCTCTGAATTTTAGATTTTCACAAAATTTAATCCCTATGTGGTGGTTTGTATATGCTTGGCCCAGAGAGTGGCAGGATTATAAGAGTTGCCTTGGTGGTGTCTATTCACAGTAGTAAAACCCTAAGACAGCCTACATAGACTTTAGACACTTTGATTTTTTGATAGAAGTTCTTATTTAACCTTTGAACTTGCAGTCTAGATAAAGCTGGCCTTTAACTACTAATTCTCTTAGTTTCATGACCCACATGGTCCTGTTCTGCTACCTTCCAAGATTATTGCATAGTTTACCTAAGTTCTCAGTTGTCCTCCTTCCCTCCCTGTTGTATACTTCTTTATTAGTCCTTTGCTGACAAAATCTTCCAAGCTTGGTCTCTGATGACCTCTTTTCTCCTTGAAGTACTTCCATTTCAGTAAATGTAAAATGAGAAAGAGATAATGTATCATGGCGAGATATGGACCACAGAGTATTTACTTAGATGAAAGAAAAAAAATGATGCAATTTTATTGTAGGAATGACTTAAAGCTAATCCATTACTAGGTAACTTGCTATTTGCTTACTTTAACTTTGAAATGACTTTTTCACATTTGTCATAGGATACACAGGTGAATATAAATTCAAGACTTGATACTTATCATGGTTACAAAAGAGATTGATAACTTGGATAAGTTGAATCTGTAGCTTCAACTGAGTCTTTAGCAAAGTTCTGGTATCCATCTGTAGAATGTATAAGAAAATGGAGTATCATAATTTCCAGGATGGTGGGTTAGAATTTTGTCCCATGTCACTATGTGAATATAAAAGGATAGTAGAGGAAAGGAGATATTCCAAGAAGAGATAATGAGAACATTTGCTGGAAATGAAAAAAAAAAAGGTATCTGGACATCCAGGATGAGGGAGGTACCCAGGAGTCAATGCAGGCAACCTTAGCCAAAATGCCCAATAGTGGGGAGATGGACCCTGAAGAGACCACTTCCAATAGCCTGACAGGACACCCAGTGGAGGGATGGGGACGCCAACCCACCTATAAAACTTTTGACCCAAAATTGATCCTGTCTAAAAGAAATTCAGGGACAAAGATGGAACAGAGACTGAAGGAACAACAGACCAGTGACTGGCCAAGCTTGAGACCCATCCCATGGGCAGACACCAATCCTTCACACTATTGCTGATGCTGTATTGTGCTTGCAGATAGCAGCCTTCTGAGTGGCTTTATCCGGCAGATAACTGAGACAAATGCAGATGAGCACAGCCATCCACTGGGCTGAGGTCAGGGACCCCTAGAAGAGTTAGGGAAAGAACTGAAGGCCCTCAAGGGAACAGCAACACAGGAAGACCAATAGTGTCAACTAATCTGGAACCCTGGAAGCTCCCAGAGACTGAGACACCAACCAAAAAGCATACACAGGCTGGTCTGAGGCCCTCAGCACATATGTAGCAGAAGGCTGCCATGTCTGGCCTCAGTGGGATAGGATGCATCTAATCCTGCAGACTTGATGTTCCAGGGTTGGGGGACATGGGAGGCTGTCCTCTCAGAGATGAAGAAGAAAGGGGCAGGGGAGGAACTCTGAAAGAGGGAACTGAAGGGGATAGCATTTGGAATGTAAATAAATAATTTATGAGAGAGAAACAGAGAGCAGAAAATCTGAAGGGAAATGAAAGAAAAAGGGAAATAATCCATACCTCACCCCTCATGACCATGAGCAGAACCAAAGTCACAATCTTAATGTAAACGCAGAATCCCAAAATCCTTTTACCTATAAACTGATATTCGTGGCCAGAAGAAAAATCTATGGTTTGGGAGGAGGGGGGATTTAGATACATTAGACTAGCCTCAAACTCATCAAATTACCAAGAGTTGGTTTTTTGTTGTTGATATTGTTTGTCTAGAAAATCAGAGATTTGTCACCTTAGACCCTTCTAAGGTGCACGGATTAAAGACATGCACAATCATACCTGGCCCCAAATGTCTTAATGAACATTATCTGCATATTCAATCCCACAAGAAAGTCTCTCATACTGGGTAAGGAAATCCTGTGAATAAAAGTAATAATGGCAACATCGCCACACAAAATATTAGTAACAGAGATACCAAGCTCTTAATACCAAAGTATATTCAAATGGTCACTACCATCTCTTTTTCGACTGTATTACCAACAACCCAGGTTTGAAAGGGGGATCTTTGAAAGATGGTACCTTGAAAGTTCTTTTCTACACACACAAGACTAAAAGGAAATGACTATTTTTCAAAAGTACAAAAGCAAAGGAACAGAGTCTTTAACACAGGCATGAACTGTTGAAAGTGTTGGAGAAATGAATGGAGATAACTAAAGATAAAGCCATGGGCAGTTACTTCTAGAAGAAGAATATAGGTTGTATCTATTTTATTGATAAGTCTGGCATGGCATGGTCCAGTATGCTTATAATCCCTCCAGGAGGCAAGTGTTTCAAGATCACCCTCCGCTATACAATGAGTTCAAGGTCATACAAGAGACCATGTATCAGAGAAGAAGAAAAATGTCGATTAAACATTTCAGAAACTATATGATAATGTAAATTTTCTGCCTAGCAATCAAATGAGGAACTATCTTATATATTAAGAAAATATATTTGCCAACCATTTATTCAATATTAGATGACTATTTAAAATAAAAAAAAATGAGCTAAAGAGATAGCTCAGCTGTTAAAGGCTACGCTCACAACCTATGTATGAGAATTTTAAATATATTCTTACAAAAATATAAGAACATTCAAATTATGAACCTTTGCGAACTATTGGTGTAATGTATATTTTTTCAGAAATGAAAAACAGAGCTACCATATGATGAGCCTATCCTGCCCCTGGATAAATATCTGATTAAATTAAAATCAGGAAACAATGGGGCTGGAGAGATGGTTCAGAAAAGTTAAGAACATCTTTTGCAGGTGTTCTGGGTTCAGTTCCCAACTGACCCATATGACATCTAACAACTGACAGTAACTCTAGTTCCAGGGGATTCAATGCCTTATTTAGGTTTCCTTGGATGTGTTATAAACTTAAGACAGGTGTGCACACACACACAAAATAAACATAACAAACATTAAAAGGATCGAGTAGCTATGTTTGCAGCACCATATTAACTGAAGCATTACTACAAATAATAGATATGGTATATTGTGGTAGAAATACCCTTTTTCTAAATATAACCAGATTAATGAGCGAAAGACTATATGAAATGAGGGTTGTTGGTATGTAGTCATATTAGCTATCATCTCCCCAGCATCTGTTTTTCTCAGTTCCCACATCAGGTCTGAGGACAAGAAGAGGTTGAACGATGATGCTATATTCATGTCATACATAAGACTGAGGAGGAGGTAGAGGGGCATAGAGTGGAAGGGCTCAAGATCCAATGAAACCTTCATTTTAATAGGTTTGTCAGGGAGACAGAACATTTGGTGGCAGCATCTGTGCCTTTTGTTTTCTTGACCTGGGTATGGTGGACCCATAGTGTAATGTTGCCTATTTTCATAGCTCTAGAAGTTGAGAAAATCATCATGCGGGGTCCTTTCAAAGTCAGTTCTAGTGTCCCTTTGGCTACTCACGTGACCCAGACATCATCACTAAGCTTGAACAAGGGGAAATTTGTGGGGGGTTCAGAGGTCTGTGTTTCTCACAGCCCAATAAACTGTATAGAAAACTGAAATGTCTGTAGTGACTTGAGAAAGCAATGGTTGGAATGTCTTCGCCAAAACCCTTTCCCTCAAGGCTCCAAGATGCAGTAAGATTTTATGGTCCAGATGTGAAGGATGACTTTAAGGCAGCTGTCTTCCAGATACTACAAGATCGATGCACATATGAACACAAAGAAGAGCACACACAGGACCTGCAGAGGTTCGAGCCAGACAGGATCCCAACACAAGAGAGGGAAGTGGTTACTGGATCCTTTAACCACTAGCCAGTGGAACACCACTGAGTATTACATACACTTAAGGGAAGGCCCCATGTCCTGGAGTAGTTTCATAACACACAACAAACTCAAAAGCTATTTTTGTAAACTTTCTCTGTCTCATGCTGATATGTTTGAGCTGAGTGTGTGTGTGCGTGCGTGAGTGCGTGTGTGTGTGTGTATGTGTGCATGCGTCCGTGCGTGAGTGCATGCATGCTTGTTATTGATATTTTGCCTGCATAGTTTGGTTTCTTGTTTTCTGTTTATATTTTGTTTGTTTTACAAAGAGAAAGAAAGAACAAAGTTGTGTGGGTAGGAAGGTAGAAAATAGCTGGGAGGAACTAGTACCTACCCTTTTAGTTGCCGATGTGAAGGTGCCAACAAAGATGTCAGCATGACAAGCCTGGGAAGCCAACCCCACACCATTGTAACTATTAGGGAAGGGTTCCTCACGGGAACTAGTGCCAAAGTGCAACATGCACACTCTATGTCTTTTTTATAAAGATTTATTTATTATTATGATAAAGCATACAAGAAAAGGGCACCAGATCTCATTACAGATGGTTGTGAGCCACCATGTGGTTGCTGGGAATTGAACTCAGGGCCTCTGTAAGAGTACACAGTGCTCTTAACCACTGATCCATCTCTCCAGCCCACACAGTCTATGTCTTTTTTTTTTAAATAAAAAATACATCTTTTTATGTAAAAAAAAATCACCAGTATTCTATTATAAAAATTCATAAAAATTATATGAATTAAGAGGCTGCATTTGCAAGGTAAAAGACTGAAAGACTATTAAAACTATATAAATTCTTTTTAAACTAAGTGGAACCTAAATTAAAATTCAGCAAGCAACCACACAATCCTTTCCTTCTCTTTTTCTACTTCTATGAACCAGAGCTTTTCTATGTACTCAGACTGGTCTTAGACTCTTGATCTTCCTGTCTTGGCCTCAAAATCCTGAGATTACAGACCATCACACCTAGCTCCAATCAGGACTCGTCTGAAAGTGAAAAGATACTGTTAAGTACTTTAGAACAAAAAAAAAAACCTCATAAATTAACAGAACCAGGCACAGCAGTGAACACACACCTGTGGTCCCAGCTACTTGTGGGGCTGAGGAAGAAGTCATTTAAGGCCAAGTGTTTGAGGTCAACCTTGGCAACTCAGCTACTCCTTTACCCCACTCCCCACAAAAGGAGACAGATCTATGATATGTATCCCGTCGATAAGGTAGGTGGGAAACTGTATTCCCTGGTGTGCCTTGCTCCCTCAAAGTCAAGGCTGACTAGCACAAGCACTGTGACATGTGGTTAGCACCACTAAAGAAGTAAACAGTTGCGGTCCCATTCCTTCTACTATCCCCCACCCCACACTGGAGACTGTATCTAGTGGTTTATGTGCTAGGTAAGTGTTCTAGCACCGGGCTTTACTCCTGGCCCTCTTCTTATGTTAGGACAGGGACTCACTGGCCTAGAACTAATTCTGTAGTCCAGGCAGACCTTAAATCTATAACCTGTCTCGGCCTCCCAAGTATCTGAGATTACAAGCCTGGGTGTCCTGCCTGACCTAGAGGTGGATTTTAACATGAAGGCTTTCCCCTTCCATGAGACACTTAACACACAGTGACCACAATAGCTGAGATGAAATTTCAATGGGTATTAAGTCTCTGGTCAAGCTCCTCTCCCCAATGATTCCGGCTTCTACAGGTGAGAAGCTGGCAGAACTGTGGGTTGGTCTACTGCATGTGTCTCCCTGGGACTGCTAATTTTCTGGAGGATTCTGGGCCAGATGCTGCTCCCATTCAACTTCAACCAACTTGTACAGCTCCAGTGTGGCCTGGGCATCTTCCACCGAGGAATGTCCACTTAGTCCAGTCTGGATGTCCCGACTCAGCAGCTTCTTGGTGAGATGCTTCAGTGACAAAGTGACATTTTCTGGGCAGTCAGCCTTACGGTTGAGGAGTGGTATTTGGGAAGTGTCTCGAGTGAGGGACTTGGGATGAAAGTACTGTAGGGCTTTGTAGTCATTGTGAATGGCATGCCCTACCACTACCTTCCCTGAGAGTATCTTCAAGATCCGACTCCGAGCAGTCTTAAAGGGGGTAGCATTAACCATGTGGCACTTCCGGATGCCACTCCACCTGGTCCGGTAGTCCACAATATAGCAGGGGGGGCGGATGTACTCATCATAAAGCACATCTCCATTGTAATTCCCGATGCTGCAGCGAGCCAAGGAACTCACACGCCCCTTGGGTCCCGTGCCCACCATTTCACAGTCCATTGCCACCATCTTCCTTGGCAAGCTTTGAGGGACTTTAGGGCACTTATCCTCTGGTTGAGCTTGGGTGGAGTTCTGTACAGCATTTTTCTTCAAGGGCTTCTTGTTGGAGCCTTTATCCTTTGACTGAGCTTGGGTGGAGTTTTCTGTAGCAATTTTCTTTTTCAAGGGCTTCTTGGAGCCCTTCTTCTGGGTGCGTCTCTTAGGCTTTGGAAGGGCACTCTGAAACTCCCCAAGCAAATCTATTTTAGCCACAACAGAATCAGTCTTCTTTGAAGGAGCAGGGGTCAGCCATGACAATGATGCTCTCTTGTCTTTGGACTGCTCTGAGTCCCTCTTGGAGGCAGCTGCCTCTTTCTTCTTCTTTAGGCATGAAAGGATCTTCGAAATGCTATCTACTCTTGAAGTTTCCCCTTTCTTTGGAGGTTCTGAGTTTAATTTAGACACCTTGCTAGGGGGTTGGTTCTTTTTACTCAGAAATCCTTTCTGTTCCAAGAACCTTCGCTTCTTGACAAAACGTTGATGTTTGGCATTTCCTCCAAATGCCTTTTTCGAAGGTTCCCCAAAGTCCAAATTCAGGAGTATGGTAGACATGAGGTCAGTGGATGGTGGGAGAAAGCTGGGAAGAGTGGCCACTGATGGAAAAAGGATGAGAGTCTCATTCTCTGCGGAATCCCATAGTTCAACACGAGGAGATCTGCTATTAGCCTTGGGGGCAAAAGTAATCCTGATACTTGCACCATAGGCCCCCAAGTTAGGTCCCACTAAAATCGCAAGCGTCCGGAGCCGGATGCAGGCGCGCGTCGACGTATGCCCGGACGGCAAGAACGCGGGCGGCAACGGGAAGGCGGCCGGCGCACACGCGCCCACAGCGCCCTCACCTCAGACAGCGAGGCCAGGGACTCGGAGTGAGTGAGCAGTGGCAACGGTGGTGGCGGCGGTGGCGGCGTGGGTGGGGGCGGGGGCGGGGGCGGGATGCGCTCCCCGGCCTCTCGGCCCCGTGGAGGTACAACTCGAAGGTGGTGGGCCACGGTCTATGTCTTAATGGACTCCACTCTTTAAATCAGGCACTGGGGGTCTTTTCCAATACCAATGAACGTGAGCACATGCCCACCACGCTGCAGGCAGCCATATCCATCACTCAGCCTCTAAAGAGATCTGTATAGACCACCACAGTGAACGCCAGCTCCAAGCCTACTACCTGTCTGCGTATGGTGTGTGGCATCAGCAGCAGATGCCTCAGTCCACAACCATTACATCCAGCATGATCACCCGGCCTGCCCTCAGCACTAGTAGCTACATCATCACTAATCTAGCTTTCAACCCCTTTAAAAGGTCCCCTAACATCACAGCCAGACTTCTGTCTCCCAGCACTCCTTCTCTGGTCTCTCTCTGTCTCTGTCTGTCTGACTCTCTCTCTCTTTCTGTCTCTCTGTCTCTCTGTCTCTCTGTCTCTCTGTCTCTCTCTCTCTCTCTCTCTCTCACACACACACACACACACACACACACACACACACACACACACTCATTGAGACAGTCTTTTTGCTCCTTCCACCTCCAATAAATCCCTTGCATGAAATCTGTTGCATGGTGTGATGATCTTTGCAGCATACCTTGGCCCTGACATACCAAGGTACTCTGCCACTAAATCCTAACATTGGTGCCAAACAGGTCACTCCACCTGCAACAGATCCACCTTCTGGTCCACCAATCCTTTGGCCTTCCATCTATCAATAGCAACTGGTGAATGGATCCTCTCAGTTGGCTTAAATGCTTCCCTGATTCTCTGGTACTCTTGGAGGCAGAGGTACCCACCTCTCACCTTGGGTGAGACTTAGATCTTGAGCATAGTTTTCACCTTCTGGCTTCATTCAAAAGTCAGGTATCAGTTACTATGTCTCCTTGGGTCCTGGTTCCCAACCCACAAGGTGACAACGTACTGTTTGTCTTGTGCTCTCTTCATTCAGTCCCATGTACTTGAAAAAAAAACCTTGGACTTCAGGCCTCAGACCTCCTTCTCTACCTCACCTCTGGGAACTACGCCATCTTTCTCTCCTGGCTCCTCCTGGGGGATGCCTCTTGGAGAACCTCCAACTGCTCCACTTAGCACTCGACTTAAGGGCCTCTGTCTTAATTAGGGTTTCATTGTTATGAACAGACACCATGAGCAAGGTGATCCTTATAAAGGACAACATTTAACTGGGGCTGGCTTATAGGTTCAGAAGTTCAGTCTATTATCATCGAGGCAGGAAGTATGACAATGTCTAGATAGGCATGGTGCTGGAGGAGCCAAGAGTTCTATATGTCGATCTGAAGGCATCCAGATGTAGACTTTTTCCAAAGGCAGGAGGAGGAGGGTCTCTTCTTCCTTGGGCAGAATTTAAGCACAGGACCTCAAAGTCCACGCCCATAGTGATGTGCTTCCTCCAAGAAGGCCACCCTTCCTAATAGTGCCAAGCATATTCAAACCACCAGAGCCTCTAAGCTTATCTGCCTTTGAGGTTGAATATGGCTTCAATATCCCTTAGACAATCAATCCAAATGGACCAACCAAGCAATTGGAACAGAAAAAAAAAAAAAAAAAAAAATGCATTCCCTATTTCCCTATTTCTTTTTTTCTCTGCTTCAAGTCCTGTTTGTTTTTGATTGGTCCCCCACCCCCACCCCCACCACTGTGTAAATGTCATATCTTTACATTAAGGCTGGTGGATCTGTAAATTTGTTCAAAGTGGGAACAGGAGCCAGACCTAGCAGAACCTGGCATCGGGAAGCAAAGGAGCAGGACAGATACAGAGTGCACACACCCGGCACAAACCTTTTCTCTCTGCAGCGTCTGATGCAAACATAACTCCCTAAGCTGTGTATGGATCATTTGCTTGTGAATCTGATTCCAAATTCTTGAGTCCAATTCTCCAGCTGCTGCTTCCCTCTGGCCCGCTGTACCCTCCACGTGGGCACCTGTGTGTGCCTCTCCGGCTCCTGCAGCCTTCTGCACCCACGTGGATGGCTACCAGCTCTCCTGCTCGCTCCTGGCGATCTCTGGCTCCGGCCCGTAGTCCCCCAGCTTCAGCCCCCTGCTCCTTCTTGGAGCTTATAGGAACACCTGCTCAGTGTTCCGCTTTGTGTCCCCTCTCTTCTGCCATAGACAGCTGGCCTCTGTCCAGACCAATGGCAAAATAGTGGCATGCTTCATTTCCAAATTCTCACAGATTGTAACAACTGCTGCCACCACGCAAATGACCCCAAAGTCTCATCTCTAAGGTTCTACCTTCCACTCTTAAAATCTTTAATCTCTATGATTTCTCTGAGCTCTGCTCTCAAAAAAAATCTTTTAAAATTATGCTGTAAGCTTTCATCTAGCTCTGGTAAAGCACTGCTACTATTAGCATAGTCACAAACCCAAGATTTTACATTTCCTTTAAAATATAGACTTCTAAATATAGACTTAAAAGTGAGTCTCGTTGTGCTAAAAATATTTATCTAATCTATATACATTCAGTCTTCTGGGTAGAGGGGAAAGACCCCACTTTCATGGTCTCTACGCATACTGAAAATCAAGGTCAAGTGAGCTTTGAGCCTTCTATTCCACAGGAGGAGTCTGTCTTCCCTGAACTCATCTTAAAGGACGTTCATGCTTTAAACCAGAAGCACTTCCCACGCTTCTACTATGATACAAAGGTGCCGAGTCTACTTCCCTTCTCAAGACGTTGATTTCAGTGCAGGTTACAAATGATGGTAAAGCTAATAATATAGCTAGATCCCACCTTTTTT